>NC_044053.1:21920725-21958225 GCF_902167405.1 Gadus morhua
GCCTCTCAACCCTTTTGTACCAACCAAACCCTCCATTCCCTCCACACACACACAAACACGCACGCGCGCGCGCGCACACACACACGCACGCACGCACGCACGCACGCACGCACGCACGCACGCACGCACGCACGCACGCACGCACGCACACACACGCACACACACACACACACACACACACACACACACACACACACACACACACACACACACACACACACACACACACACACACTCACACACACACACGTAAACACACCTACACATGCACGCACACATTCAGGCACCCACACACCACATGCATCAAATTGAGTGGCGTTAAAGCCAGTGGCCTTAAAGTCAGGCCTGACCCCCCCCCCTCTGCCTGGCAGCCCCACACGTGCCCCGGCTCTGAGATCAATGAGGACAACCCAGATCCCTACTGCTGTCATAGGTCAATCGTGGTTTGGGACTGTACGCAGAAAGACTGTAACCCGGCATTAGCTAACCAGAGGGGGGGGGGGGGGGGGGGGGTAGGGTGGATGATGATTGGTGGGTTGGGGGGATGGGGGGTGGGTAGGGGGTGATGGGGATGATGGGTGGTGGGGGAGGATGATGGGTGGTGTGTAGGGGGGTGAGATGTGGTGAGTCGAGACGATGTGCAGCAAGTGGATCTGAAGAGGGGTGAGGGGGGAGCAGGGGGCATCCTTGAAGGATCATGTGGGATGTTTGCAGGCATGGTAACGAGAAGCAGTGTGTGTGTGTGTGTGTGTGTGTGTGTGTGTGTGTGTGTGTGTGTGTGTGTGTGTGTGTGTGTGTGTGTGTGTGTGTGTGTGTGTGTGTGTGTGTGTGTGGGGGTTGGAGTGAGTGTGGCATCTCTGCACGCATTGTTGCTGCCGTCGAAGGAGCTGTAGGTGAGGCGTGTGTGTGTGTGTGTGTGTGCGTGTGTGTGTGTGTGTGCGTGCATGTGTGTATGTGTACATGCCTGGAGGGGGCCATGGACAAGGAGTTGAATATTAGGTGTTTAGTGTTTTTACCCGGCGTGGCCCCATGCACCTCTCTGCCAGGAGGGCATTTATATGAATGAAGCCCTGGTGCTCGTCCATCACCTGACTCTCTCATTGTGACCCCATTACCAGGAGGGGTGGGGCCCCTCCTGGATGTTATGAGCCAGCGTCACACACCTCTTCCACTTTTTTATCTTATTTATTTTTATTTAGGGTTGGTGGGGGTTGTGGTGGAGATGGCGGTGGGGGGGGGGGGGGGGGGGGGGGGGGGGGGGGGGGGGGGGGGGGGGGGGGGGGGGGGGGTTGTACTCAGATGACAACAAACTGCATTTGCACCTAAAACATATTCTGTAATCTTCTGTGTTATTTAACATACAAATTGCATCCTGGGCGATACATTCATCATCGCTCTCACCCAGCCCACCCTTAAATACATTTTTTATCTCAGATGAATAATGGATCCTTCGGAAGTATAATTTTGTGTTTTCTTGAATAAAGTCGAGAACTCCTCCTTTTGCTCCCACCCCCATCCCTTGCACGGATGAAGTTTTTAGGTGAAATAAATAACATCAAGTGGTAATTGACTTTGGGCTGGCTGTTAAGCCGGCAGGTCTTATCAATCACCGTACCTGCTCAGCGGGGTGCCGATCGCCCCTAGCCTGGAGACCCTCCTGGTCACGTGACCTCCCGTTCGGTTGGGCTACACGGATCAGTCTGGACCGCCAGCCGCCAACATCGATTTCCTGAAATTGCAACGTAATGCCGGCCAATCAGGGTAGGAGTTAAGGATGAAATACAGCCCGCCGCTGGCCAAACAGTAATGGCGTCTCCCGATGCTACGAGCAACAACGTTAACATAGACGGAGTAAACACAGCCATCAGTTACTGCAGGAATAGACTCAGTAGAAAATATTAAACAAGAGCAGAGTCCCCTCGGTGAAGATACGTCCTGCCGTTCTTCAGACTGAATCGTTACGCTGATTGGCTGAAGGAGCTTGTCTGTCAAGGCATGTGCTCCCTCCCATTGAAATCGATGCGATGTGTAGGTCCAGACAGCGAGACAGAACGTGAGGTCTTGTGACCAGGATGGCCTCCAGGCTAGTCTTGACTCCCATGCATCCGAAAGACCTTAGTAACAGACTAGCAACGGAGAAACTTCCTCGTCCCTGTGATTGAGTCTGCCTGCCGACCTGTTAGTGGGATTTCAAAAATGGAATTAATTAATGCCACACGTATAAACACAAAAACATGTCGCTAGCATTATCTTATTCTTGTGTCTTCTTATTCCCAGAAATAGGTTTTTCCATGGACAGATTTTCCCTGGACAGATTTTGCAATGTCCTCAATTTGTTAAAAAATAATAATCGTGGCCTTAGAGAGCATCTCTGTCTTCTGGGTGGGATTGAGTAAAGTCAAGTAAGATGGTTCAAAGCCCAACCTTTCATGATCCATGGCTCGATGTGTAAATGTGATCAAAAGTCCACGAGGCATTTAGCCTCAAGCTTGCCTTTAAAGAACCACGAGGTGTAGGCCCACCCAAGACAGGGGAGAGCCACGGCGGGGCATCAGACTGCGTACGCAGAGAAACCTGTCCCGAAGCACCAACAAAACATACACCAATTAGTGCCTCTCCCCTCCACTCACACACCTGTGGGGCTCGTTGGCCCCCCCGCCCCTCCGCTTCCAGGTGGGCCCGGAGCTGGGGGGGGGGGGGTGGTTCCTGGGGGAAGGGGGGTTTGGGTGCCTGGGGACGGGGTCCACGCGGGCCCCAGCAGCAGCCCACTCTGTCATGCTCTAGTTGTTCCTGTCGGCGCCGCCGTTCCCCCCACAGTGGTTCCCCGCAGCGTTTCCTGCGAGACTTCCTGCCACCAGGATCTGCAGAGGAAGCGCTGGACCGGGGCAGTACTGTGTCACCACAAAGGATTTGAATTCACAGTTGGAAGAAATGGGAAACAAATATGTCATTCTGCTGCTGTTTTGTTCAGCTTTTTTTTTTTCTTCTTCTTCTTCTTTTTTAATATATCTTCAGTCACTTCTCTGCCTCCTCGCTCGACGCACAGACACACACGCACCGAAACACACACTGCTCCACTTGGGGTTTGCTTATTTTCAGCTTTTCCGTTCTCCCAATAAATATACATAAATGCATATGTTATTAATTTATTTATCTCCCGGCTGACGTTTACAAAGCTCTGGTCGTCCCTCACCTGATCCCTGGATTAACCTCCATTTGTACACATAAATCGCCACGATGAACCAAAAATAACAGAGTAGCAGGCATGGAAAGAATATTGTTACTTTTTTTTACTTCAGCATTTGCATCCATCAATAGGGGAATGAGATACAAACAAATATCTGGTGCAGCATAATGCAAGGGCCTCTTCTTGACTATTTCCAGATTACATCCAGGCTGTTTGAAGGCTCTTTACAGCCTGAAGGAGCCCACCCCGTCCACAGGCTTGTCTGCCTGCTGGTCTGACCTATCTGTTTTTCTGATTGCCTGTCTCTCTGCCTACCTACCTTCATACCTGAATACTCACTTACCTTGTCTCTCTGTCTCTCTGTTTACCTGTCTCTGTCTGTCTGTCTGTCCGTCTGCCCGTCTGTCTGTCTGTCCGTCTGTCTGTCTGTCTGTCTGTCTGTCTGTCTGTCTGTCTGTCTGTCTGTCTGTCTGCCTGTCTGTCTGTCTGTCTGTCTGTCTGTCTGTCTGTCTGTCTGTCTGTCTGTCTGTCTGTCTGTCCGTCTGTCTGTCCGTCTGTCTGTCCCTCTCTGCCTGCCTGCTCAGACTATCAGATGGAGGTTACTGCTGTGTGTCTCTTGCGGGAGAAGTGTGGGCAGTGTAGCATCAAATAGATTGTGTGTCCTCCTGTGTAAACGTCTAATGTGCGCCGCTCGCCTTGACACAGATGAATGTAAGGAATTTGCTGTAAAGACTTTACGGTCCTTCTGAGAGACAGGGCTGCGAACCAGTAGCGTGTAACCGCCCCCCCCCCATGTCCCCCGCCCCCAGACGCATTTCAACCCACACCCACCCACGCTCAGACACACACATGCACGAATGCTCGCATACACACACACACACACACATCAACCCACGCTCACACACGCACACGCACACACACACACACACACGCAACCAACCCATGCTGAGACACACATACACACACCAACCCACACACACACACACACACACACACCAACCCACACTCACACAGACACACACAAACATTCGCGCGCACACACACACTCACACACACGCGGGCTAGCACAAGTGCTTACATATGCACACATGTCAAGGCTCACAGCCCCCAGAGGAGGGCAGCTACATCAAACTGTTAAGACTGTTACTGACATCAGGGAGGCTTTTTATTTGCTTTGGGTCATGAATTGCTCTGCCCCAAAGATGTGATGAGAAGTGTCTCGCACAAAGAGCCCACTCCGCTCTGCACCGCGCAGAACCTCGCCGACCCTGAGATGCAATTTAGCAGAAAACACTCCTTCCGTTCAGCCGGAAAAGTATTGTCTCCTTTGGGGGGGGGGCAACTCGGAGTGCCCCCCTCTTTGTAACTGGTCTCTTTTCTGCTGCAAAGGGTTGCAGGAGGGTTAGGGCTACTGCAACCATAACCCATTATTTCCCCCCCAGAAAAATGAACATTTGGAATGAAAACAAGTTACAAAAACGAGGACAATTATTCCTGTTCAAAGTGCCCTTTTTAAGTCGACGTGTCAGCGCTGCGCGTTTGCCGGCACTCGGAAGCCATTTTGAAGTCTTTGTGACAACACTCTCAGCCGCGGCTTGTATTCCCAACGTTGCTCCTCCATTTAGACTCATTTATTTTTGGTTCAGAGACGGTAAATCCGGAGGAGCGACCGTGCGATGGAGACACCCGGCGAGCTGAGGGGCAGGTTCAGCGTCGCGTTCCCTCTCTCCCAGACAGGTGGTGCTGCGTGGTGTCGCCGGGGGCCTCCAGGGGGAGGGCCCCGGAATGTAAGTCAGAGCAGGAGAATCGGGAACCGACTCTCGGCACCGCACAGGTGTTGTGGAAAAGGCATCCCCCCCTCCCCCCCTCCTTCCATCTTTCTCTCTTTTCTCTCCACACCTGAAATATTCAGATTCTTCCAGAGGTGTCGCTTTGATCTTCAACCGAATCGACAAGAGACGACCCAGGCAGGGAGGAACGACATGGAGGGGTGGGGAGGGGACCACCGAAACAAGAAGGAGAGGGAGCACCTGAGACGCAGCAGATTGACATTTCTTAAGAGAGAATAAACAATGGCGGGCCGCATGCCGTCGCCGTCACAGCTGTCAGTGAGGTGAAAGTGGGCCATGAAGGTTGGATCGTCTCCCTTTGCCTCCCACAGTCTGCTGCATCTGGAGGCTCGGGCTTTAGTGGGACGCCACCACCACACAGCCCCACCGCAGGGTAACAAATCCTGCCCGGCGTCCCCGATATCGTCGTGGCAGACAACAGGCCTTTGTGGAGGTCTTTGTTTTGGCCTTGGCTTGTTTGTCCGTTAGTTATGTTGTCAAGCGCGCTGTCACTCGTTGTGGTTTTGAACAGCTGCTTTCTTTGTGGACGTTTCAACGGCAATTTGTGTGGATAGCCCGTCGAGGTCATCATGTCTTCTCTTAGGTTGGAACGCGCCGGCATTCTAATGAAGTCTAGGACTGTGTAATCAGTCAGCGTGCGTGTAGCGCACAATGACAATAGACAGCCTGATTGTAGCCGAGAACTGTGGGAATGTGGGAACAATGGCTGGCCCTAATGATGATAAATATGGTGTTCTAATTGGCCTTGGTAGCCGAGCGTCATAGATTGCAATTGGAAGGTTTTAACTGGAGTGTATGTGATGGCAGTGGTGTGGAGGGAGATGGATCTGCTCTCTGCTTTTACGGGTGTGTTCTTCACGAGGTTTGCAGACGTGATACAACCCCACTTGGTCCTGAGTAGCGAGGGGAGAGCGGGTGTTTGTTGAGCGTGTTTCTGCCTCCAGTCAGGCGTGTTCCCGTTGGTGTGTTCACTTGTGGGCACCAGGATTTTACTTGTGGGTTTGTGTGTGTACATGCACTGTGGGTCCGGGTGTGTGCGCATTTTCATCTGGTTTATGTTCATCTGGCTATGTGTGCGTGCGTGCGTGCGTGCATGCGTGCGTGCATGCGTGTGTGCATGTGTGTGTGTGTGTGTATCGGGGAACACGTGTGTGTCTGTGTTTGTGTATGTTTGAGTCAAACAGCAGCAGCGTTGACAGGGAGGCTGCGCTCCGGTGTGTCAGGCAGCAGACTCCTCTAAATGAAGCGGGCTAGAACGAATAATGGGTGACAACACCAGTCACACCTTTTGCTGATGGTTGTAACGCTTGCGCGCATTTCCCTGCTTTTGTGAGATTTAGCACATCATTTGAAAACAGCCCGACTGACTGGGGATTAATTATTCTTGGATGATTTATCCCACTAACCAGTCCTGAGTTAGGAGAACTGTCAAAAGGAAATGATGTGATTTAACTCGTTGCGCCTTCACAATCTACACATGTTTTAACACTCGGCCCCGTAGTAGATTCATCCCTCCTGGTGGCTGATTTCACACACCTGGGAGAATATAGTCTATATAGTATAATCGGACTCAGTTCAAAGGTAGACGACAGACGGCAGTCTGAACGCTGGTGAAAGAATGAGATGATGTCAGTGCTACGGCCAGTTAGATTAGAGGCTGGTTGTCCTCAGACAGGACCCTGTCAACTGAGGCACTGTTGTCTGGTCTTGTTGCCTAAAGTTAGGATTTTATTTGATGTGCAGATCTTGCACGCCCTAGCTCACATGCTTAATCGTATTTTATTACAGAAATTCACATAGAATGCTATAAATTAATCCATACTGACTGCTAATGCTGTCAATCAATCATGTAGGGCAGTGGTTCTCAAACTTTTTAGACCGCGTACCACCACAGAAAATATTTGTCTACCCAACTACCACCATTATGACAGATATAAAATATATCAAATATAACAACATACAGTAGCGTAGGCCTGCGGCCCTATTCAGCTGCGCACATCTCATGCAGGAGGCACATTTTTTCTTAAAAAGAATGTTATTTATTGTTAGCTGTTGTCAGCTGTACAAAGTGGTAGCACTTGAACAGAGACCCGGAAACACATACACACACAGCAGGTGAGAACATGATCTCATGGTAAATGTATCACCATTCGTACTAGTATTTTGATAGTAGCCTATTGTTTTTAAGCTAACGATTTTATTCTTCTAATTCCTCTGCGTACCACTTGATAGCTGTACGCGTACCACGTACCATAGTTTGAGAACCACTTATGTAGGGAATCAAGAAGAAGCACAGATATTGCAAATATCTGACTGCTATAGCACACATCCTAATATTATAGCACACATTCACATTCTAACACAGGCTACAATGCAACAGCACTAGCACAGGTCACAATACTAAAACCAAGACACATCCGCTTACACTAATCGAATGCACTACCACAGATCCACAGATTTGGGAGGGAAAAAACCAACAATGATTCGGTGTAGAGAGATTCTCAGCGAGCCACCGAACAAAACAAAGCATCGCAGATGGATGACCCCCCCCTTCCCAGTGCTGTCCCCGGCCAATCCTCCGAGGGCACCCCAACACCCAGTCGCAGGGTCGAAGAGGTCAGGGGCCCCTCCCACACCCCCCCCAGCGTCCTGTCTGGGCCAATCAGCGTGCAGCGGGGGCTTCTCTGTCCTTGCGGTGTCCTTTGACTGATTCTCAGGGAGGGCGATAAGAGATTGTTTCTGATCATTGTTACGGACACGGCCCCACTCCCCTCTCTCCTTTCAGAGACTGCAGTGGGGGTTGGGGTGGTGGTGGTGGTGGTGGATGGGGGGGGTGGGGGTGGGGAGTGGTTGCCAGTAATAATGCGGAGGCCAGACTAGACTGCAGTGATCGGCATCGCTGCATCGATCACGGCCATTTGATTTATTGATCATCCACCCCTCCGGCCAAATGTGGCCTTTTAGATGCTACGTTTGGGAGGGGGGGGGGGGGGCCTCCTTGGAACAATCGGGTGGTGCACAGAGAGACTGGACCAGATAAGAATGAAAAGGAAAAGTATACTTATCTTAATCACACAAGGCCCATGTCGTGTCTTGCTGCGATCCCCCCCTTGCTGTGTGTTTGGCTATTGGGTTAGTGTGTGTGTGTGTGTGTGTGTGTGTGTGTGTGTGTGTGTGTGTGTGTGTGTGTGTGTGTGTGTGTGTGTGTGTGTGTGTGTGTGTGTGTGTGTGTGTGTGTGTGTGTCTGTGTAGCGGGGGATGTGAGGCTGCACAGTCGCCAGGCAGAACAGAGTGGATCTATAAATTGATGGAATTCAAAGCCTCCAGCATCGATTACCATTACAACAAACAGCAGCACAGAGAACGTCTGATTATTTTTAGACAAAGATTCTGTGCTCTCAGCAGCAATTCTGCTGATGCTGTCACACGTTCAGACATCTGCCTATGATTGCAATTAGACAGGATACAAAAAGAAAAATAATACTCCACCCATCTACATTTTTGTCTCCCTCCTCCCAGCCCTATTTTTTTCCCTCTTTAATTTCTGCTGTCCTAGCCCTTGTTCATACAATAGCTATTTTGACTATAGCTTCTTCATCGCGGCACCTTCAGTTTAATATATATATATATTTATTTTCTTACACGCCAGTTGTCAACATTTCTTTGCGGAGGGCCAGAAAAGAGCTTACCGCTACAGATGTAATCAAGAAGAGCTAGGTTAAATGAATCACTGTCAAAATCTTCCACAACACAATACGCTCCACCGTTTTACACGGAACATTCTGCTTACAAGCGCAGACTGCATTGTTCTACACCTGTTTGTTCTTTCTTTTTTCTTTTGTTGAGCAGAGCTTTTTTAGCTGATTTGGTAATTGGGCTTTTCAAAGGCTAGTTAAATTTTGCAAGTTTACCAGCAGTGGAGGGGATAATACGTTAATTAAAACACATATACAGCAATAACTCTACAAATAGAAACACCCTGTTTAGTTTTTTTGCCAATTGAACGACGTTCTATAGCCCTGTGGCTCATCAATTCCTCAGTGGAATCCATGGCGACCGTCCCCTACAGTCTGCACAACATGCATAAATGCCCTCAATGCCATGCCAGGTCATGTGACAGCTCACACACACACACACACACACACACACACACACACACACACACACACACACACACACACACACACACACACACACACACACACACACACACACACACACACCTTGGGTCCAGTGGCCGGAGCCCTCCTTCTGTCCTGTGGTAGTCCCCTAATCAGATGGACATGCAGAATGTCAGCGCGTCGACCGCTGTTTTGCCCACAGTCACTGCAGCGGGCAGTCTGATGCTATGCTAATTTAGACGATCGCATTGACTTCTGGGAGGCCTGATTCTGCTACCGTCCCTGGCCAGTAGTGTACCCTAGACTACATGCGGACTAGGAGATAGCTTAGGCACAAGGACAATGTTCTAGTCAGAAGTTAAACTACAAGACCCTAAGAATTTACCTTTTCTAGCTACCTGAAGACTGCTTTAGGGGCTGGAGTCATCCTGGGTTGGCCTTTCACAGCAGGCTAGCCCAGCTCTATCAACAGCCCCGCCACAACAAGTACGGCCTCATTGCGGACTGGTAGAGGCCTCATATCATAAGCTCCATACTGACCTGACTGAGTGCTGTATGCAAAGCTGTTTCTCTTGTTTAGTTCATATTTAGATCGTTGTCTGTTTGCAAGCATTTAGAAGCTGCCAGAAAAGCTCTGTGGTGGATCAATGTTGGTGGTTCCATGTTGTGCCAAGATAGCCTGCTCAATGCTCCTCACCGGGGGGGGGGGGAGAAGAGTGGGTCTGAGGGTCTGTCCCTCATTTGGCACGGAACCCACCTGATTAGAGTGTCGGGCGGGGGGTGTTGGTAGTTAGAGGGGTTTCAAAATCAATCTTTTCTGTTTTTACAGATAGCACACTGAAACTGTCGACTGCATCGTTGTGGAATTCCACTGGCACTGCTTGAACCCTCCCTCCCTGGCCCCCAACAGACAGACATGGTTTCATTTGATGGGCTGTTGCCCACATTTCCCTCTCTTGTAATAGAAGAGAAAACCATAGGGGTTAGGGAATGAAACAGTCACTTATAGTCGTGCTGTTTGGCTTGTGCGCTGCTACAGTAGTTTTGCATCGGCTCAGGCGGTGCGCACAGAGAGAAAAAAGAGAAGCTGAATCGAGCATTGAAGTGTTGGCTGACTCGGAAACACCGGGGCTGTTTTTATCTTAAGTACTTTTAGGATAGACACTCAAAGTCATTTGCAGAAGAATTTACTTCAGGGAAGACTTGGCCTCCTCCTCCTTTAAGCCTGTCCTCTAATCCGCTGGAAGGGGCGCTAAGTGGAATTCAGAGAGGTCCTGCTCCTTTATTATGTTTCAGACCACTGTCGCTCAAAGTCACGACGTGTTCTACATTCAGCTGCCAGTTTTATCATTATGTTAGCCAGTATGTATAATCTTTAAGAGGCACACGCCCTAGCAAGACAACATAAGCAGCCTTTTCTACGGCATGCTAGCTACCATGATCTATTGCTAGCCAGTGATTATCTGTAAGTTGCAGAGCAGCGATGGGTCAGCAACCGTCGCCGACTGCAGTGCTGCCGCTGCATCTGCAGTGCATTCTGGGATATGATTGTCTCACATCTGACCACTTCCCCAAAGGGATTTGAACCAGCAGCCCTTCAATTACTTGCCATACTCAAGGGACGGGAAGGCAGTGTGGCACTTCTATTCCTCATTTTCTCTCTCTCTCTCTCTCTCTCTCTCTCTCTCTCTCTCTCTCTCTCTCTCTCTCTCTCTCTCTCTCTCTCTCTCCCTCCCTTTCTAGCTCTCCCTTTTGCTCTCTCCCTCTCTTTTTTTTACTATCTTAGTCTGTTGAAACTTGATTTATTTAATATTTTACTGGTGTGTGTGATAATTTATTAAATGGCTTTTAAGTAAGACTGGAGATTAATTAAAACACAGTCAATTTAATTTTCCAGCATCATAAATAAATTTGCAGTGGTAATTGAATCCCCCGGTCGGCTTTTATATTTTGCTCCAGCGTTTGCGTGGGGGAGAAGGACCCTCATCAATAACAAAGGGAGTCACAGGCAGCAGAGACAAGGTGGCAGTACAGTGCTCGGCTTCCAGCCCCACACTGCATGGGGAGAGTACATTCTGAACCTATTTTTCTTATCTTTTTTTTTCCTTTTCTCTCTCTCTCTCTCTCTCCCCCCCCTCTCTCTCTCTCTCTCTCTCTCTGTCTCTCTCTCCCTTCCTCCCTTCCTCGCTGTGTTTGCTGAAAGAGCGGGGAATTGGACGCCGGGTCAATAGTATTGGATTTGTGGAAGGCACGGGGAGTGGCAGACTGAATGTGAGTGGGGTGCAGCGGGGGAGGGGGGGGGGGGGGGGGGGGTGGCGGCAGCAGGGCTTGGCCACTGCAGACCGAGCCGGCCAGCGAGGGAGAGGACTCTGCCCCCAAATTCTATATGACATGCAAAGAAGGAGGGAGGAAAGGGGTCATTTGGTGCGAGCTGGAACAATGTCGTCATCACGTGTTGGAGATCAATGGGGGATCAATATATGGATGGCGGGGGTAGTGGCTATCGGAGGGAGCTGGATTGATGGAAAAGAGAGTGTGGAAAATAGATTTGACCCATGGGTGATTATTGCCGTATGGGCAGGGTGGGGGTGGGTAGAGGGGGGGGTGGGGTTGGGGCACTGTGAGTGGTTCTCCTCCTCAGGAGGAAGCTGGGGTTGGTGCTAGTGTTTGTCAGGTTATTGAGTCTGTCCACGTGACTCCGGGGCCACCACAACCTACCCCCTCCCTCCCTACTCCTCCTCCTCTCTCTCTCTCTCTCTCTCTCTCTCTCTCTCTCTCTCTCTCTCTCTCTCTCTCTCTCTCTCTCTCTCTCTCTCTCTCTCTCTCTCTCTCTCTCTTACTGCCCTCCCTCAGAGCTCTGCATAGCAGTTGCAAGTGTATTGATTATTTCAAATACTGATCATCTAAAAGGCTTTCTGCTACTGTATGCATCAGATTTATTTTGGCTTAATTATTTATTGGTGCCGGCTAGCTGTAAGTATTACTGCTGTGAGATCATGAAGGATTGCATTGTTAATATCCAGCACTGTATTCTTATTTATGTTCACTCTCGCAAGCTTTACTGGATGGCCATTGGCAGGCTCTCTCTTAAATGTGATGTCTCTCTCTCCCTCTCTCTCTCTCTCTCTCTCTCTCTCTCTCTCTCTCTCTCTCTCTCTCTCCCGCTCTCTCTCCATGTCTCTCTGTCTCTCTCTCTGCTCTGTAGAGGGAGCTTAACTCTGTGGCGTCGGAGCTGGCAGGTCGACAGGAAGAGAGCGAACATTCCCATAAGCACCTGGTGGAACTAAGCAGGGAGTTCAAGAGAAATGTCCCTGAGGTGAGCCATGTGCACGGGCACACACACACGCATGCACACATGCACGCACGTACGCACATCGACACACACGCTCGCATGCACGCGCACGCACATACACACACACACGCACACTCACACACATCGACACATACGAACGCACGCAGGCACACGCACATGCACACACGCACGTGCGCGTGCACGCATGCGCACACACGCACATTCACATACGCACGCACACATGACAGCACACACACAATCTCACATAAACACGCACAGACACACAAACACACACACCCACAGTTGCCCCGCCCTCTTTTAGGCATTCGCACACACACATTTTCATATAAAAAACATTCTGTCTATTCGAGATGCTTGGAGTTTCGATACAATCATTTTCCAGAATCCACCATCTCTATTTTGCTTAATTAACTAATTAATTTATGTTAACATTATTAATGCACGCCATTAATAACTCCAGCCCCGGTGTCCCTCCCCTCCCTCTCTCTCTTTTAATGTTTAAATCTTTGTTCATCGTAAACAGTAGCTTAACATGTCACCGGCTACATTACCTCACTGGTGAAAACCTCCCGTGCACATTCAAACACCAGCGAGTACGAGTGAGGTCAACGCCCACAACGCAAGGAGTCCACTGTGCGTCATAACATACCAATGTGCAAACTCCAAACACATTATCCATCTTTTTTTATAGTCTTGTATATTAACACCTCCGACCACAGGGATGCACGGAGCACATGGTGGCGTGCCCTGTGTTCTTTGAGCCAGGCTGTAAGCTCCTCTGTATAACACAGCCACATAAGAGGGGATCAGTCTGTCTTCGCTGGCATCCTCCCCCTCCAGCAGACAGATATAGTAGCCTGGAATCGGGGAACTGGGGAGCAGGGGGAACAAACAGAAAGAACAACACAAAACGAAAACACAAGCCCAATGAATGCTGTTCTTCCGTGTCCCCACAGGAGGTCCGGGAGATGGTGGCCCCTGTCCTCAAAAGCTTTCAGGCTCAGGTGAGGTGGCGCTCTTCCCATCCGACGGCTTTTATTTTTTTTATTTTTGTATTTTGTTGTGAGACACCCTTGGAATGAATAAATAAATAACGCAGCAGATGTGACAGACTGGAAAGCTGTTAAAACACAATCGATAACAGGGAGCGTATGTAAACCAATGAGCGGCGCGCTCTGACATCTGGTTAAAGTATGGATATCACTTCCTCTCCACTTTTCCTGGTGTGAACGATTCGCCGCAGACCGCCCGACAATCCAACCGGGCTGTTTCATAGCTCGCGCTCATCTGCCGGTGTATTGACAGATGGCTTTTCTGTCGAAGTGAAGTAGCATCTATCTGCCATTAGATGATCAGATATCGGGCTTCTCATATTTTCTTGGCCCGAGACAAGCACTCATTTCCTGGTGTGATCGTGCATTCGGAGAGCACCTCCCCCCCCCCCGCCCCCCTATCCCCTCATCTAACGTCGCCATATTGAAACAGTCATCAGATACGTACTGGGTCTCTGCCGTTGCCATTAAACCAAGGTCATTAATCACGTCGGTGGGCCTACGGTGCAGTCCGCCTGGCCTTATGGAGACGACACCGCAGATATGTTCTCAATCTGACGCTTGCCCTCGCACCTCATGTCCTGCCCCCCCCCCCCCCCCCGTTAACCCTAATGCCCCATTATCACCCGAAGCACACAGGAACCCTCCTCACTGCCTTTGCCCATGGGATCATTTTCAAGTTTGTAATTGGCTAAGCCTATTGGCGGCCCTAGCTAGCTCGATAGCCGCGGCGCTCACAGTCGATGCTACACGAAGGTACGTGGCCGTCTCCTGCGCCCACGCCTGTCCACGCTCATTCACCATCCACAAAGGTTTGAAACACCACATACACCAGAAGCACCCTTCCATGAATTCCCTTTTTCATTAAGGAACCCGGGGGATTAATTTAAGGACTATTGATGTCTGACAAGTCCAGAGACGCTTAGTAGTGGAGGAAATAGATGGCTGGTAATGAGCGATGATGCTCGGCTGCAGGCCTCTGTGGGCCGGGGCGGTCTCCCGTCTCCCTCTCTCCCCTCTCCCCTCTCCCCTCTCCCCTCTCCCCTCTCCCCTCTCCGTACCCCGTCAGGAGCCTCTGATGCTCCGGGTGTCGGGGTGTGAGCGGGGTGGTCGAGGATCACCCTGGCTCCTTCTGAGGTCTGATGTGGCTGCGAGGTGTTCCGCGTGGCGTCACAGTACTGCTCCGCCTCTCTCATGGGGTTTTCCTTGGCACTCTGACCTTATTGGCTAATGTCAAATGGCCGGTGGGGGCTGGTGATCTTTCTCCCCAGCGGTGGTCCCCAGGCCCTCGATCTGCCAGCCGCTGGGGCCCCCGGCACTCGGGGTCCGGGTACCCTCTGGGTGGGTGTGTTTGTGTTTGTGTGTGTGTGCGTATGTGCGTGTGTGTGTGTGTGTGTGTGTGTGTATGTGCATGTGTATGTGTGTATATTTGTGTGTGTGAATATGTGGTCGGGCTGTGTTGGTGTGTGAGTGTGTGTGTCGGTGCGTATGTGTGTGTATTTGTGTGTGTGTGTGTGTGTGTGCATGTGTGTGTTTGCGCTTGGTGTCTGTGTGCGCGCGTGTATCTGGGTGGGGTGTTGATCTAAAACTTCCCAGCAGCAGCCATGTGCAGGTGTCATGAAGGAGAGAGAAATTCAGTGTGTGTGTGTGTGTGTGTGTGTGTGTGTGTGTGTGTGTGTGTGTGTGTGTGTGTGTGTGTGTGTGTGTGTGTGTGTGTGTGTGTGTGTGTGTGTGTGTGTGTGTGTGTTAGGGAAACAAAGGAAACTGGGTTCTTACTTCTGCCCCCCCCCCCTCCTCCTCCAGCCCTGGCCCTTCCTCCTCGCTGGCCCAGAAGAGGGTCTCCTGGTATTTAGACCCTCTTCGTGCCACCTCAAAAAAGGAGAGCCGGCTCCTTTGAAGTATTTGCAACATGACAGGTTCCCTCTTCCTCCCTGTTTTATTTCAGTGTTCCCCATCCACTCTCTCTCTCTCTCTCTCTCTCTCTCTCTACCTCCTCCTCTCTCCAGCCTCTCTCGTCCAATCTCGCCTTCTAATTATCACTAACCAGGCGACTGATTAGGGAGCACGTCGTCGACCTAGTTTCTCTTTTCCTTCTTCTTCTTCTTCTTCTTCTTCTCCTCCTCTTCCTCCTCCTCCTCCTCTCCTCCAGAGGAGAGGAGGAGGAGGAGGAGGAGGAGAAAGGGTTAATCCCAGAGCTGGTGGCTCTGACATCGGTCGCCGCTGTTCCTCTCTTCTTCTTCTCCTCTTTTTTTTTCTTCTCCTTCCTCGTTGCGTTGCTCCTCTTCTTCCTTTCCCTGGAAGTTTGCTAATGAGGTCCCGTCAGAGCTGAGCAGAGGTGTTAATTTGGCCCGGCGAAGGAGGAAGGAGATTAAGGACAGTGAGGAGCTGAGTTAACGGCTTAAAATACACCGCTGTCCTTATTAATCCGCCAGGCCCTGAGAGAGCAGCGCCATTTTTTTAATGTTTTATAATGAACGCTGTCTTCATAATGAAGGTAATTTAAAAAAAATGGCACTGCGAGGAGGTTGGAGGAAGGTGGAAGTCCTCTGCGGGTTGTGGGCCTTTTAGGTGCGAGGGATCATGGCAGTTATCTCTCGCATAACCCATCAGCCCTGAGCTCGCACCATCGGGCCCCGGAGTTCATGTCGCTTCTCAAGCTGCTGTCTCTCTGTCCCTCTCTATCACTCTCTCTCCCTGTCTCTCCCTGTCCCTGTCTCCCAGTCTCCCTGTGTTTGTCCCTGTCTCTCTCTTTTTCTCTCTCTTTTCTCTCTCTCTCTCTCTCTCTCTCTCTCTCTCTCTCTCTCTCTCTCTCTCTCTCTGTCTCTCTCTCTCTCTCTCTCTTTCTCTTCCAACGCCATTACAACGTGCAGCAAGCAGGCCCTCACCAAGTCCCACCAAGACTGTGTGGGATCCTCCATGCAATTTACACCTCTCTCTCTCACATTTAAGTGTAAACTCCCCACCGGATTAACCTTTGTGAAGTATATAAAAAAACAGAAGAATTTTTTTCCTCTCTCTAAGATGTCTGTCGGATGTGTCGTCCCAGGGTGAGGCAGATTCCTCTACATACGGTACATCTGCTCCTCCCCCAAAAAAAAACAACACATTCCCCATGTCAGTCCCAAATTAACCACCGCCATAAGTGCCACTATCTCCATTTTTCCCCCTCTCTCCCCCATGCGCTTAATTCCGTTTGGCGCTCTCTCTCTCTCTCGGTCTCTCTCAGAAAAAGAAAACAGCAGCATGGGTCCCTAATTACTGAAAGTTGCTTTACAATGATAATCCGTGGAGTAATTTAGCGTGCACAATGAGAGTTGTGGTGCCTGCACAGATGGAGACTCTGATAAATAGTTTGTAACGTGTAATTAGCAGCTCTGCCGGTTACATACCATTAACCCCTCGAGTGCAGGAGCCATTATTGCCCCCTCATTATCATGCCCAAGGTACAATTGAGCTGACTAGACATCAAAAAGCATCACATGGCCATTGAAGCGGCGGCCGCCCGCGCTGTGGGGGGGGGGGGGGGGGGGGGGGGGGGGCAGGGGGGGCTGATCGGGGTGGTGGTGGGTGGACACCTGTTTACGTCGCAGCGCGCCCGTGCCCCTCCCCGGGGAGCGCCAGACGCCGTTTGCCGGCTCTTTGATGTCGCTGTTGTTGTGCCGTTACACTTTGATATTGTTGTTGAGAAGCGAGCAGGACTTCCACCCCGAGCCACGGGTAGCCATTAGACAAGGAGAGAGAGGGGAGATGGAACGAGAGGAATTACGGCGTTCTTGATGTCAAGACAACATAATCATCCTATTATCTGTTGTTATCAGTTGGGTACACAGCGCTGCGTTGTAGTGTGTCTCCCCGGCCTTTGCACCCCCCCCCCCCCCGTCTCTTTCCAACAGAGTTTCAAATCAAAGCTGACGTTTCCGGCGACGACGTCGCTCTGCAGATTGAACCTCTAGAAAGGCCTCGGAAACGAGTCGGAACCCACAACATGGAAAACACAATCCAAACGCACAATCGGTGCGGCGGGACAGTAACCCTTTCATCCCATCCCCAAACGAAAGGCACCGGGTTCGATCCCCTAGATGTCCCCGGCCTGGCCTAGATATTCGTGAGGCTGCGTAACAAACCCGTACTCCCACTCCCCATACAATCGCGCCACATCAAAGTGACGCAAAAAAACACACACCGGCTGCTGTCATTCACACTGAACCATTCCGTGTGTTCGACCTCGACCCCCTGCTGGCGCCGTGACCCCTCGCCCTCCTGCCCCCCTTTGACCCCCTCTGCCACACAGCCGAGCAGGCAGGTAGATGAACTGCCTCTTTTGATCCGGCTTCCGGGGGGGTTGGGGGGGTTTGGGGGGGACTGGGGGGGGGGGGGGGGGGGGGAGGCATGAGACCTGGTCCTCCTTCCTCCTCCTCCTGATTAGTTCCTGGAGGGAAATGATAATTCCTCTTGAAACGTATGAATATGTTATGAATAGCGGAGTGGATCAAAGAGCAGAAGGACGGTAATTAATTGCGGCGCGGTGATAAAAGGGCTGTGGGTGTTATGACGAAAGCTTCCTGCGTGTCATTACGCCGGCGCCCGTAATTACCTTTTGTGCGGCAGCCAGCGCTCCTGGTGGCGCTGGCGGGCGGCGTGCTGAGCGAGACTAACGGTCATAAAGCTCCCCCCTGCCTAATTGTCTGAGGAGGCTCGGCGGAGGGGACCGCAACGCCACCGCCATCAGGAGTAGGGTGCCGCGGGGGTGGGGGAGGGGTCGCACCTCGATGGAGATGGAGCTCCTTCCTGGCACGAGGAGGGGGCGGGGGGGGGACGGGCGCTGTTATTAGAATAGGGCGTCGCGGCGTGGCTAACTAGCTCATTTGGGGGATAGGCGGTCACACTTGGTAGGCTAGCAGCGCGCTCTGTCGGCGACCTCTTTGGACACGGTGTGTGTGATGGGTTGTGCCCGCCGCGGGTGTTCCTCAAAGCACCGCCGCAGAGACCTCAGCAACATTATGTTTTTACAGCCATCCATAATAAGTCCCTTATTACTCCTCCATGTTGCAGTGTTTATGACATCATCCTATATGATGAGATCCCATACAGATTCCATCCGCGCGTGTGCGCCGCACGCACACACACACACACAGCAACACAGGCTTTAAGTGCGTGGTACACTGGGCCGCTGAGGTATCTCCAATGCCCGTCACTTGCAGCGCTGTCTTGGGCTCATTGAGCAGCAGCCAGGCCCCTGCCCGGAGCTCCGTGCTATTACCTATTCACAGCGCGTCCAGGCCCGGGGCCTGTTGTGGGGAACATAATGGGCTCCAGGGCCGTGTAAGCTAACCAGCACTCTGCTCTCCGCTTTATCACTCGTATCCTCCTCCCCACCACGCCGGAGAGAGGAGAGAGGGAGAGAGCGAGGGTAGGAGAGGAAGTCAGAGAGGATGTGAGTGAGTTTAGTGCAGGTAGAGTTTGCGCCGCAGAGCAGGGCATGCTTGTGTGGGTTGAAAGATATGTTAGATAACACCTCCGGTGAAGTCCGACCTCGGGTTGGGGTGTGTGTGTGTGTGTGTGTGTGTGCGTGCGTGTGTGTGTGTGTGTGTGTGTGTGTGTGTGTGTTTGTGTGTGTGTGTGTGTGTGTGTGTGTGTGTGTGTGTGTGTGTGTGTGTGTGTGTGTGTGTGTGTGTGTGTGTGTGTGTGTGTGTGTGTGTGTGTGTGTGTGTGTGTGTGTGTGGGGGTCTAGGGAGGTTTGAAGAGCCTTGCTGGGGCCCTTGGATTGATGGTGAGCCAACGTTTTGACCAGGCGAACACCGAACCAGCCACTTCCCTCTTGATTACTTACTTAGGTTTTATTTTATTTTAGTGGGATTAGTAGTAGAAGAACCAGTGTCATAGGAGTCTTATTCTGTTCTTTCAACCCTGGCCTGGGGGATGGTCAAAAACATATCCTGTGTGTTCACGACTTGCATGTTTCTTACCAATGTGAGGACGAGCACGCCAATGTACATTTTGGAACGACAGGAGATTGGTGAAATAAAGAAAACAACCACATAAACAGATATTGACATCCATCACACAACCTTTTCAGTCTCCTAACTCTGCAGGAGCTGTCACTTTATCTATTTCTCCGGTATGTTTGCCGTCCCGTACTGTAGACGTTCTTCACGGTTCGCCCACGCAGCGCACACACAAAACTCACACGTGTGTCAGTGTCTCCGTACATGAAGTCCTCCGTGTTGATCGTCGTAGATCATCTGATCATGTGTGGTTGTTCTCCGCCGCACGCTGAGGCGCCAAACAGGCTGAAACCTGAACAAATCACCCTGCGTGCCGTGTTTGAACAGCATGGTGCTGCTGCTGGTGGTGGGACGCTGGCACCAGGGCCCTGTTTTGAAGAAGTTTAATATCTCTCCGTCTCCCCATTTGTTTGTCTCCCACCTCGTGAGTGATTCTCTGGATCCTAGCGGCTGCTTTTATGCTGAGACGACTCAAACCCTCCGCCAGCACCCCCCCCCCCCCCCCCCCCCCCCCCCCCCCCACCTCATCCATCCGAGACTTCTGATCTGAAGCTCTGTGTGCGTGTGTGCGTGTGTGTGTGTGTGTTTGTCTGCGCCAACACGGCTACTAGTGTGTGCATGTCACTCTGCTGGTATATGTCGGACGGTGCGTGTGTCTTTGTGTTTTGTATGTCTCAGGCTTTGCATGTGTGTGTAGGTCTTTGTGTGCGTATGTGTGTGTGTGTGTGTGTGTGTGTGTTTATGTGTCAATCTTCCGTGTGCATGTCTTTGTTGACGTTTGTTTTGGTGTCCTGACTGATGCCCTGTCGACGGTTCCCAGTGGGGTGTATTCATCATTATGGATGTGTGTTCAGAGGATACACACCAGGTAAAGAGGAGGTATGAGGGGGAGGAGGGGGGGAGGGCTGTAATAAATAGGCACTTGCCTCTCAAGCCATGTGGAATTGATGACTTTCAGCACATTTTGCTCTGCAGTGCCAGGTTTAATTTCCACAAACCTCGCAGCCTGGAGATGTCACGCCTGACTTGCCTCTACTGTGCAAATGGTAGCCGTGTTTGAGCAGGAACAGACAGACCCGGGCATGCACACATGCGCACAGCACAGCAAGGCGCTGGCCAGGCTGCTCGTATGGTCTCACGCTGCCTCTACTTGTCCTCTAAGCCCTTCCTCTCCTGGAAAATGCCCTACACAAACGCAGTGACTAAACACATCGGCAAGTTTTATTTTTATTTTTATAAGGTATTTTTCCCAACTCTCTGTCTCTATCTCTCTTTGTCTCTCTCTCTCTCTCTCTCTCTCTCTCTCTCTCTCTCTCTCTCTCTCTCTCTCTCTCTCTCTCTCTCTCTCTCTCTCTCTCTTTCTCTGTGTGTGTGTGTGTGTGTGTGTGTGTGTGTGTGTGTGTGTGTGTGTGTGTGTGTGTGTGTGTGTGTGTGTGTGTGTGTGTGTGTGTGTGTGTGTGTGTGTGGATGTGTGTCTCTCTCTCTCTCTCTCTCTCTCTCTCTCCCTCCTCTCTCTCTCTCTCTCTCTCTCTCTCTCTCTCTCTCTCTCTCTCTCTCTCTCTCTCTCTCTCTCTCTCTCTCTCTCTCTCTCTCTCTCTCTCTCTCTCTCTCTCTCTCTCTCCGTTATGGATTTGTTTTGAGTCAGGGGGCTTCCCCCCACCCATTATCTCGTCCTCACTCTGGGAAGCCTAGTCAAACAGCGCCAACAGTAGCATTAGCGGTAACATTTGTGTTAGTGCGAGCAGAAGCAAGTGGTGTGGTTTGTGACTCCTGGATCACTCTCTGCTGCTGCTGCTGGCAAGAGCACTATCAAACTGGCCAATAGAAATATGCTAAATCAGTGGCCTAGTGCCCATGAGGACGTGCCATCGGAAATAAGGATCAGGGCTCTCTTGAGGCGCGTGGGACGTATGGAGGAGGGGCTGGGGGTGGCAGAGGGGGCTTCAGAGGCATGCAGAATCAGAGACACAGAGAGCATAGTCAAAACAACAGTCAGGACAGTGCAAGTAACATAGACCATCAGCCACCACCTCGGTCCCATGACACCAAAGTCTTTAAGTCTGGCCAGTTAATGCTGCTCTTTGCCTCAAATGACACCGCATTGTGAAGCTTCGTTTTTAGCTGAATCTAAACACGCTAATTAAATATAATAACTTTCTGAACAAAGCCCTCGTAAAGGTACCTGAAATTTTAATTTAGACTTCAAAAGAGCAGAGAATATAAAGCAAATCTATTGTTTTTCATTTAGACTTGCAATTTTCTCCTCTCTTCTCCGCTCGGCAGTATGTAGTTATGATTGATCTGGTAATTAAAATATGCAGAGAGGGAAAAAATATTGGCTGCTTCTCTCGCCCAGCACCCCCAATCACCACTCACACTCACAGACACACACACACACACACACACACACACACACACACACACACACACACACACACACACACACACACACACACACACACACACACACACACATACACACACACTTTCTTTTTGTTTTAGAAAACCGCCAACAATGTTTCCCCGTCTCCTCCCCGCGCAGATGATTAAATTTTTGCACATTGATGTTCTTTACACGGCATTTCATCGGCCTCATTATTTTTCCATTTTCATCTTTCTGATGATCGATAGATTGATAAAATGATGGAGCCCATCTTAAATAATGCATGCGTCGAGAAAAGTAACACTCGGGCTAAGTGTTTGAACTTTTTTTTATTCTCTCAAATTCTATTTAATATCCCATGAAGGTAGAGCGCGCAATCTCACTGTCGAGGGTTAAATCATTTATTTTCATTCTTGTGATCCCTCTGCGCAATTTTTTTGGGAGGGAAAGGCAGCTCCCTTACATATTTAGCGGCCCATATAGGATGATGCTTGTCAAGGCTAATATTCTAAGCGATACAGAAACTGGCAAATTCTAAGAAAGACAGCGTAAAGTAGGCCAATTAGTACCCAGGGAACATTTTGCTAGGAGAGAAAGCAGCTCCAAATGTCACAGACAGGAAGCGCTAAGGCCGATTGTTTATAATGTGACCTGACAGTTAGGGTCTCTTTAATATGGGATTAACTACAATACTAATTAACATGTGGAGCTATTAAAACAAGTTGCTGCTGCCAGAGGACCCGAGCCAGCAATCTGTAATGAAACAAACTCATGTAACGCTCCCATCCTATCTCTTGAAGGACAGGTCTCTCTCTCTCTCTCTCTCCCTCTCTATTCTCGGTGTCTGTCCGCCGCACATCAGATGTGTGCTCTTCGACTTCAAACTTATTTTAAAATGTAAGTCCTCTTAATCAAACCCAGACACGAGTTGTATATTCTGAACTACTTTCCCCGCAGCGACCCCACCCCCCTCTGCTCCTCATCAGACAGGTTTTTCTTTTAATAATTTGTATTTTTTCCAGCTGTGGTCGCGGTCACCCCGAAGTGCACGCTGAACACAACCTCAATTAAAGCGGCAACTTTGCATCTCACCGAGATTTCCTCTGCACTTCCCCCCGTAATTGGGTCTCGGCGGATTAGTGGTGAAACTTTCAGCTCCTCTAAGGGAGACAGGGGTCCTCCGCTCAGAACGGGGCCCTTTGGGGGTGGGGGGTGGTTGGGAAGGGGGGGGGGGGGGGGACGGGGGGACGCTACTGGCCAGGCGTTTGTCTGCCAGTGGCTGCAGTAGAGTAAAGGGGGACCGAATGGGATAAAAGTGCAGGATCCGGAGCGCTCAGGCAGCAGCAGTCACTGTGAGTATTGTCACGTTCACCTGGACAGTTGGATTTGTGTGTTGGCTTCTGCAGAGATTTAGTATAAAAATGTTCCCCCATCAAGCTATTGTGCAGGCAAGTATCTATACATCCTGTTAAACTCTTTAATAAAGCTCTATTGGAATGGCTCAAATGGATATGAGGGTAGCTTGGCTGTGCCTCACCTTGTTCACAATAAAGACATCTAAGAACTTCTTGGAGAACTCCCCCCCCCCCCCCCCCCACACACACACACCGTAGGTAGTTGTGGAGTGTGCTGCTGCATGCTGGTTAGCGCACTCCTCCCCAAGCCACCGCCTGTGCTCCGCGAGAGGGGACGGTGCAGAAATAGAGCAGGGCTGCGAGCGGTGAAGGACGGCCCGAGGTGCTGTGAGCTGCTTTTGCTCCGGCTTTGCTTTATTACAGTTCATATTGAGAGCAATCTGCGTCCATTCACCTGAAGGACGGCCAGATATTCCCTAACTGAATTAGCACAGCTGCTACACTGAGTTACCATGGACAAGGCGACACGGTCTGCACGCACACACGCACGCACAGGCATAGCATATATACACACACGCGAACACACGTGTATACGCACACGCGCACACACACGTATACACGCACACATGAAGAAAAATCAAAAATAGACACATCTGCACACAGGAGAATGTGTGCGTACACACTCCCACAAAAACACACACCTGCCAAAGCACACACACGCACATATACACAAATACACACATGCACACACACGCGCACGTACACACGCACACGCATGCTTGATTTCAGTTTGGCCATCCCTTTTCTATTTTGTCTCCTTGTCTTTCTCTTATTCCTCATTTCCCTCTCTCTTTGTCTTTTCTGTGTTCAAACAAACACATCCTCCTCTACTCAGGGTGAGACAATGTGGGGTAATTGCAGTCATCCTGGCCGGTTGCGTGCGTTGTGCCCTTGTCAACCAGGCCCTGCTTAGCCCCCCCTCCCTGGGGAGGCAGCATGGCACAGATCTCCCCCCCGTCCAACGTGCCAAGCGCCGTGAAGGCAGTGTGCAGGGTTTGCTCTGACCGGGCCGTGTGCCTGTGTGTGTGTGTGTGTGGGTGTGTGTGTGTGAGTGTGTGCACCCCCGTCCTCACGGCCCCACCGTCCCGCCCCCCCCGGCGCTCCATGTCCGCAGCCCGCTGGAGCTGGGGGGTGATTGTGCTCTTTATTCCCTTTCTCATCTCCCCTAATGAAATGTCTTTTAATAAGTCTGTGGTTTTATTTTATTTCTCTTTTTTTCAAACTCACTCACGGCGGAGTGTTTCTAATGAGCCCGAGCCGGAAATAGTAACGAATGCGGCGAGCGAGTGCTGCAGAGCTGTGGCATCCCAGGCAAGACGCTACCTAAATCACACTGGCTGCAGGTTTATTTATTTAGTCTGTCCTCCAGTCCCAGCGTATGGGAGCACGCAACGCACAGCAACCTCCCAAAGTAGGGCCCCCTATCATAGAGCCTCATAGCAGTTTATACTGTGTGTGTGTATTTATATATTTATATATGAATGCGTGTATATATGCATATGTTTGTATATATGCGTTTATATATGTATATGTTATATAGATATATGTATATAAATCGATATGTTTATATCTGTGTGTGTACATATATATGTATATATCTGTGTAGGTATATATCTTTGTGTATATATATGTATATATAAAGCATATATATAATGTATGTATACTGTATATATTTGTGTGTATGTGTGTCTGTGTGGGTCAACCTGTAGACTACACAGTGAATAATTGGATTGACAGAGGAGTTGCATGACGGAAAGGAGAGACATTGGAGGCAGTCGCTTCTGCATCCCGTCTGATTTACACACACACACACACACACACACACACACACACACACACACACACACACACACACACACACACACACATACACACACACACACACACACACACACACACACACACACACACTCTGTCTCCGTTGGAGGCCAGCCGTGCGGTCGTATATGAGTGGTGGAGGAGGACGCAGGTCATTACAATCATGCCGTTACGTTTCTGCCAGCCGGGGCAAATCAGAGAACATTAATCAAACATAGCATGTTTGTTTTACGGCTCTGAACGGGCCAGTTAGCATCCAAGTCCATCCCAACCTGCCTGTCTGCCTGTCTGTCTGTGTGCCTGTTTGACTGCCTGTCTGTCTCTCTCTCAGTGTGTATGCCTGTCGTCGGTTTCCCTCCCCACTGGCCTACCCGCTATCCCCCCCCGCCCTGCCGCCTGCGTGCGAAGGAGAGCTCGGCCTGCCAGGAAATGAAAAAGAGGGATGTGGAGGAGGGCAATAATACGGGACGGCACCTTCCCCCCCCACCGCTAAACTCCCACCTCCCACTGCCACCAGCTCTCTCCGCGCTGAGGTTCCCGTCCCCGGCTGATTTATGCAGCTCAAATGGACTGGCTTACAGCGGGCGCTCATAAATACATAAAAGCCTCTTAATAACGCCCGGGTCACTGACTCACACACTGCGGGTCCCACACACTGGTTCCTTCTGGAACAAGAAGATTCAGAAAGAAAGAGGGAGAAGAACCCTGTGGCACTTCCCACTTTAAAAAGAACCCAGTTCAACTTTACGCGCTGAAAACTCTATTAATTCATTCACAAAATAATTCATTCACAAAATATATATTTTTTTATATATTGTCTTTCAGTATATATTATTTGTGCATTTGCATGCATTCATAGATACAAAGATGCATAAAGATATACAGTAGATAATTACATATACTCAAAGTACATACACACACAGTATACCAACAGTACATACAAACATACAAACATACAGTACATACACTATATACAGACACACATAGACACACACATGCATACACACACACACACACACACACACACACACACACACACATACATACATACATACATACATACATACATACATACATACATACATACATACAGTATATACATATACACACATAGACATACATACGTACACACACAAACAAACAGACACATGCTTGCAGACCAGTGCAGAGATCACTGGAAACAATCAGCTGCTTCTAATTATAGTGCAGCCGACAGCACCTTTCTGTGGCACTGGCAGCAATCTGTCATCACCAGCCCTCTGCTTGAGCGGGAGAGGTGGGCGATATCTCTCCGTAAAATATGTATGATATCAAAAAGCCTTAAAGGTTATTACAAATTAATAATGAGTAGTATGCCGTGAGCAGTGAAAAACAGTTCCCTCCCTGGGTGGGCAGGGCGGCTTAATGTTTAATTGAAGACTCTCTGCTATGCATGTCGGGTGCCCAGCAGGGGGAGCCGATCAGATCTCACCCAAGCCGGACCATCCAGAGAGAGAAAAGAGAAAGACCCTCTTAAGTTTTGGTTTGTCTTGGATTCAGAGGAGGGGGAGGGGGGGGGATTTCACGCTTGTGATCGTGAATGATGGCCGGTCCTCCATCATCGTGTTTCTCAGGGCCTTCGTGGGCAGGTAGCGGCACGCTCACCGCCGCACGCAGAGCCATTAAAGACACCCGAAACAAATTAAGAAATCAAGAAACAAACAAACCCGGTGAGGGAGCGGCGCTTTGACTCACATCAAGCGCAAACGCTCTGCGGGCGGGGAGACACAGAAAAGCTCTTTCAGGGAGCATTACTCTGAAGTCAGCTGAATCATTGTACCCCCACTTCCACCCGTCTCCACACCGCCGCCCCCCCCCCCCCCCCCCCCCCAGCCCCGCCCCCGGCCCCCACACCCTTACCCTCAGCGTAACTTCTGAAGACACTGTACTAAATTGGCGTGTTTATGCCCGTAATGTAAGCTGTCTGTTCCGGCGGGGCTCCGTCTCGGCGGGGGCGCGGCGGGGCTGGCAGGCGTGTCTGCAGTGAATTTGCCGGGCGACTACCTGGGAAACATCAACAGCCATTAATTATGTAAAATCTCCCAGCGCAGTACGAGCAGAGGTGGGGGGCTCCTTCTTTACTACATTGAATCTAATAGGAACGCCCCCCCCCCCCCCCCCCCCCCCCCCCCCCCCCCCCCCCCCCCCCCCCTCCCTCCCCTCCTCCTACATACACACACGCACACGCATGCACAAGCGCACACTCACACACACAAACACGTTTCCTGGAAGGCTTGGAAGAGGGCAAAGACATTGGCTGGCATGCACTATTATCCACACACACGCACACACACACGCACACACACACACACACACACACACACACACACACACACACACACACACACACACACACACACACACACACACACACACACACACACACACACACACACACACACACACATACATACACACATACACACATACACACATACATACATACATACATACATACATACATGCATACCAGTGGCGGCTGGTGGTTTTTAAAGTGAGGGAGGAAGGACTGTGCGCTTGGTTGCCATTGGCCTGCTTGCACTGTTGGTGTATGGTGGCATAAGAATGTGAGACTCAAGTTGTTTCAGGGTGTTTTGGTGAACTACAAAATAGCAGGGAGGGAGTTATGTGAACAAAATGTATACAAAGCCACCAGTGGCATCACTGTAATTTAAGAAGGAAAGGATGCAAAGCATGTTAGTCATTAGTTGCTTGTAATGCTACCAGTAAGTCATGCGTACCTAGCAAACCATGTAGCACTCACAACACTGACGTTGCCATTACTTCTGATGACCTTGATTTTGGGAAGTGGTCTACCTCTTTCTGAATGAATGGAATGTTTTTTGTAATAAGACGTTAACAATGTCCTCCGTTTCCAATGTTTCCATTGTGCATTTAGGATCTCGATATCGCAGATTTCACTTGCTCTGCGTCTCTCAGACTGAGCACCGCGGCAATGCTGACCGGGTTTGTTATCGACAGCGTTGCCAGATTGGGCAGATTTCCCGCCCAATGATAATTTTTCCAGCCTAACATGGTTAAAAGTAGCCCAATTGGGTGGGAAATCGGACAAATCTGGCAACACTGCTCAACATCCAGGGATCCTGCTTATTGGTTCATAGCGCAGACGGATAGATTTTTGCGCGAATCAGACCCCTTAAGGTCCCACCCACTCAGAGGAGGATTTTCCTCCTCTCTCCCATTGAAACCCATGTTATCCACCGGCCGCCAGTACTTTCGGGAAAATGAATGGGAGTGAACGGCGGCGGAGGGAGGACGTTCCTCCCTGAAGTAATTGTCAATAGGCGATAGGGGGTGCTAATGTCCCTTTACCCAGGGAAACGAACATTATATATTCAAAGGCAATAAAGTAGTCATATTTAAGGGCATTCATTCATTACAATAGTCGGGGCAATCTACATTTTTTATTCTCAACAATGTTACGGAGGATCTTCCTCCCTCTCCTCAATGGAGAAGCCTCCACTGATGCATACATATATAAGAACATACTAACATACATAAACTTGCATACACACACGCACAGGTTATACCATTCCTTAAGGTTTTATGCATGGGAGCTACCATTTTGTTATTTTTGGTTTGTATTTTCCACTGAGAAAGAGATTGAGGGGACTCTCTGTGCTGTCTCTGCTCTCTAGCCTTACCATCAGTCACCTCCCTGGGACTGCTCCTCCCTGGGTACTCTCTCTCTCCCCCTCTCCCCCTCTGTCTCTCCCCCTCTCCCCCTCTCTCCCTCTCTCTCTCTCTCTCTCCCCCCCTCTCTCTCTCTGTCTCTCTCCCTCCCCCTCTCTCGCTCTGTCTCTTTCCTCTGGTCTTTCTGTCTCTGTCTCTCTCTTTATCAGCCCAGCCTTTGTCTCTCTCCCCGGTGTATCCTGGTACGATGAATGAAGCTGGGGAGATCTGACTGAACAAATGATATGTCATGTCGCCCCGAGACGCCCGCGCTGCTTCCTGCGTTCCTAGCCTCGTATGCTAGCAGCGCCGTGGCTCGCCGATCCCTAAGAACCACGTAAACCACCCGCTATAGCTTCTTTTAAGCTGAGTGTGGGTGGTCGGGGAGGAGGGGGGGGGGGGGGGGGGGGGGGGGGGGAGGCGGTACCTGACATCTCCCCCCCTCCCCATGACTGACGAGCGGCAGAGCGAGGATCAGTCTGATTCTCGGGCGATGTGTGTGCTTACCATCAGTCTTGTGCTAATCCCGCGCAGGGCCCTTGTTGTTGGCAGGCTTCAAGCTCTTCTTCTGTGGTGTTTTTTTGGTCTTTTTTTCCCCCCTTTTTTTTGGCACTTCTGTCAGCCAAGCTTTTAACATCCTTGGTGGCGAGCGCGGGCACCACTGTTGTAGTGTATCGCCGGGGTTTGGCAGCAGCGCGGCCCACATCCAAACAAAAGGCAGTGCTGACACCTGTAATTAATTAGGCTATTATGCATTCCGCAATGATAATTGCCTCACTGGAAAGTCACCAGCCTTGTAAAGGGGTGAGAGGCAGAGGGCTGGATGGAAGGTGCTATCCATCATTGTGGAACTCTGCCTCCTTTTTCTCCCTCTCTACCCTCTCTCTCTCTCTCTCTCTCTCTCTCTCTCTCTCTCTCTCTCTCTCTCTCTCTCTCTCTCTCTCTCTCTCTCTCTCTCTCTCTCTCTCTGCCTTGCATACCTTTCCTCCTTCCCCGGTTGTCATGGTGCTCTCACCTTGACGGGTGCGAGCAGGGCGAGAGAGACCCTGTCAACACGTGTCCGAGGGCCAGAGAGGCAGCCCTGCCAACACCAGAGTAGCACCAGTGTGTGTGTGTGTGTGTTTGTGTGCGTGTTGTAAAGGTGTTTAGCAGGGAGTTATGGGGGTGGGAGGGGGGGGGGGGGTCTGATCCACTGGTGGCCTGCCAGCAGAGACCCTCCCCCCTCCCTGCTGCACCACATCTGTTGTATCTCCGTCCACGGGGTGTGGGGGGGGGGGGGGGGGCGCGATGTAATGGGGGCACTTTATTTGTATAATAAGCACTTGCCTCGCACACTCTCCCCCTCCTTCATCCCCCTCCTGCAGCCCGTACACTGTTTGTTGTCCTCCTCTCTGGGGGGGGGGGGGGCAGGAGACGGGCCAGGTGTGGCTGCTACAGGAGGGCTTCTCCAGCCCCCTCAGTCTCTCCCCGCCTCTCAATGCATCATGTCTGCCCGGGCCCGGCCCACCCGCATCCCCCCCGCCGGGGCCTGCCCTGGATGTCGACCCGGCGTTCAGGTGATGAATCTCACCTTGCTCAAGGTGGAGGTCACCTGCTGCATCCGGCGCTGCTGCCACCGCCCAGCGCTGACCGTCAACACGCCATCGGATTGAATAAAATAGAACTGGAATTACAGAGCAACCGACAACAAAGGTCCTGTGAGCCGTCTGTGCTTTCTGTCGCTCCGTCTTCTTATTCTGTTTAAAAATATATTGTAATTGCAGCTATTTCCCCTTTTCGGTCCTTGCTTGACTCTGTCTTGACTTCCATAGTTTTCCTTTATAATATATATATTTATATAACTAAGTATTTTTCGGTTTTTTGTGTAAATGGCAGCTTTGTGGTACTGTCAGGGAGGCGCTGCTGTGTGTGTGTGTGTGTGTGTGTGTGTGTGTGTGTGTGTGTGTGTGTGTGTGTGTGTGTGTGTGTGTGTGTGTGTGTGTGTGTGTGTGTGTGTGTGTGTGTGTGTGTGTGCATGGTACAGTGAGTCAAACCATACACCCCAGCCCGTCCACTACCCTCCCTGATAAACGGCTTGGACTCCCTCAGACGCCCAACAAAATCATGATTGTTTTATTTAATGAATTAATTAATTATTTAATGAATTCTTTCATTGTTTAATTCATTGAATACATCAATATATTCACTGTCTTTTGTTTCTATGAAAGCAGTTTCTTTGCTTATTTCATAAATTGTATGCATTCAAATGGTTGTTTGCATTTTTCCGATTATATCTCGATTTCTGAATGCACTCGCTTTGGACAAAATTGTCAGCGAAGTGTGTGCGTGTGCGGGAGTGCGTGTGAGTTATTTTTGTGTGAGTTACTACAAGACCCCTGCAATCGTCGGGATTAGCGCAAAACTCCTCCTTTCTGTAAAGTCATCATCATCATCATCATCATCATCATCATCATCATCATCACCACACTCATCTTCATCATGACCACATTGCATTTGGGGCAGGGGAGGGGGGGGCAGAGGGGAGGGAAGCAGGCTGTGCTCACACTGTTTTATTTTGTCCAATCTAGGGTCTTTAATAACCCTTCCTGTGACAGTGGGATATGGATACAGTCTCATTGACAACAGCAGAATAGACGAGCTGACCGACTCCAGAGTAGATCAGGAAAAATGAAACCTGATACATTTAATTCATGAAAGAAATAATGGTCCTATCCACAGTCGGCTCCCTCCGAATGCGAATTGAGAAGCTGTTGAAGGGAAAGTAAGCTGGTCAGCAGGTGACCCCATGGGGCCATATTACATTGTTAGATGTCTGTGTGTGTGTGTGTCTGTAGTTGTGTCTATGTGTGGGTGTGTGTGTGTGTGTGTGTGACTGTCTGTGCATGCCTGTGCATGCCTGTGTGTGTCTTTATTGGATGGCTGGTGATGTTGTTCCAGAGCACACGTGTGTTTGTGTGTGTCTGTAGTTGTGTCTATGTGTGGGTGTGTGTGTGTGTGTGTAGGTGTGTCCATGCGTGTGTGTGTGTGTATATATTGGATGGCTGGTGTTGCTGTTCCGGAGCAGACGTGTGTGTGTGTTGGTGTGAGTGTGTGTGTGTCTGTCTGTCTGTCTGTCTGTCTGTCTGTCTGTCTGTCTGTCTGTCTGTGTGTGTGTGTGTGTGTGTGTGTGTGTGTGTGTGTGTGTGTCTGTGTGTGTGTGTGTGTGTGTGTGTGTGTGTGTGTGTGTCTGTTTTTCCGTATCTGTGCATGCCGCCGTGAGTTTGTTTGTGTGTGTGTGTGTGTGTGTGTGTGTGTGTGTGTGTGTGTGTGTGTGTGTCTGTGTGTGTGTGTGTGTGTGTGTGTGTGTGTGTGTGTGTATTTCCGTATCTGTGCATGCCGCCGTGAGTGTGTGTGTGTGTGTGTGTGTGTGTGTGTGTGTGTGTGTGTGTGTGTGTGTGTGTGTGTGTGTGTGTGTGTGAGTGACAGGCCGTGATGATTGGAAGTGACTCGGCGCTGAGGTGCGCTGTGCTCCGACTGCTCATCTTGCCGAGCAGCCAGACGCGGCCGCCCGCCGCTACGCGCCCACCAGCGCTGTGAGATGGGTGTCACCACCAATAAACACGCTGACACCCCACCCTGCCCCCCCGCACGCCCACTGGAGTCAAGTGGGGTTCTTCATGCGTGTCTGTTGATCTCCATGTGTAGTTTTAGTTAAGTGTGTCTGTGTGTGTGTGTGTGTGCGTGTGTGTGTGTGTATGTGTGCGTGTGTGTGTGTGAGAGAGCGTGTGTGTTTTTGTGAGTGTGTGTGTGCGTTCTACAAGTTGGTTTTGGGGGTTGGTGTTGGTGTCTCCACCCCAACAACTGTTCAAAACATTCAATAATACAAAAGGTAATAGACATTGGTGTGGAGGTGAATGTGATAATAGTGTAGTGGTGGTGATGGTGATGGAGGTGGTGATGGAGGTGATGATGTCGGGTTGAGGTGGGGATGGTCCTTGTGATGATGATGTTTGGGGGAGATGGTGTTGATGGAGGTGGTAATGTTGGGTTGTAGGGGGTAGTGGTGTTGATGGAGGTGGTAATGTTGGGTTGTAGGGGGTAGTGGTGTTGACTGAGGTGGTAATGTTGGGTTGTAGGGGGTAGTGGTGTTGATGGAGGTGGTAATGTTGGGTTGTAGGGGGTAGTGGTGTTGATGGAGGTGGTGATGTTGGGTTGTAGGGGGTAGTGGTGTTGATGGAGGAGGTAATGTTGGGTTGTAGGGGGTTGTGGTGTTGATGGAGGTGGTAATGTTGGGTTGTAGGGGGTAGTGGTGTTGAATTGGAGGTGATGCTTGGGGTGGTAGAGGATGGCAGATGTCAACATATCCCTCCAAGCATGGTGGGACAGATGGGTCAAACCCTTTGAAGTGTATCTTTTGGCTTAGACTAAATCTGACATACACCTGACGCTAGGACGAGTGCTTCTCCAACACTCCCTGAGCCACGAAGGGCAAAGATTCTACACAACCCCTACACCGGCTGCACACGCTTATGATGCCAAACACTGCAGATGCAGGGGTGGCCCTAATAATGGAAAATGAGGGGGGCTACCTGGTGCAAAGCATTACAGGAGAATAGGCCCTCAAGCCCTGTGCCAACTGTGGTTCCAATAATCACAGGGCTAAATCTCCATCATGCCCAGCGATTGCAAAGTGCTGCAGAGAATTTGATAAGCTAAATCACTATTGTGGGGGGCACACCGGTCCACCAACCACTTATAAATTGGCCATCTATGAATGGTTCTTCACCCACTTGCTCATAGAGGCTGTCACTTTCCTACTCCCCAGCTATGGCCACGCCCCTATCCATACGTTGGGGGGATTGTTTGTCTACTCTTACTTTGCAAACACTCATCTGCCCCTAATGCACTGTTTTTTGTCGCAATGACGGGCCGAGACCTGACTGATCCTCGCCCTCGCAGTCCCTACCAGTGTGCGCATCCTGCAAGTGACTGCATCTTGGCGACAGCCCAGTGCGGTCCTATCTGAGGTCTGCATCTCTGGGTCCGTGCATATGCCCACAGTGGACTCAACGGTGACTCCGGTAATCGAACCTCTGCGTCGGCTCCCTCTGAACTTCTGTGAGGGAGTCGAGGTCATTGGAAACCTCATCCTGAGCATCCACTCATGAAGACAGGGGAGCTGCAACTCTGTGTGAGTCTCACGCATGTCAGAAAAGCCATCATTCTGGATTAGCATCCCCTCCACACCTCTGAAGAGTTAACAAGCGACTTCCCTCGACCTACAATCTCAAGAGAAACGGATGCTACTTGCATCTGTTTTTGCTTTGATGCTTTTGATGGTCCTTGCCCCAGAAGTATTTGAATCATACAGGGTTTTCATATGCAACCGCATGGCCTTCAGGTTGTCATCCGCCCCAAGCTACTTTTAAAAGGTTGTGTGGCTCATCCTGATTGGTATACCTGGAATAGCCATCTTCTTAGATTACATAGTGCACAAGGAGCCTCAGCAGCCGTGCTGCTGGAGCATCACTGATATTGGCCCGGCCAGACCCCAAGCCCCCGTCCTAGCTGACCTGTTTCCTAGGAATGGCTAAGCCATGTCTCCGATTTATTTCCTAGAGAACTGACGGCATGGCCACCTTACGCCAGCTGTTGAGGAGGGATTTGGTTTGGATCTGCGCCCTTGTCGGCTTCGTCATCAAGCAGCAGCTCTTGATCCCACCCGCATGGTCTCAGTTTAGTCTCGAGGCCTCCCCACTGGTCACCGCCTCCAAACTGGTCACCGGCGCTTCTCGCTATGCATTCGAAAAATGTATTGGCCATGTCGATTGGTTGCTTGCCAGTGTGCAAGCTGGGGTCTCCAGGTGTCCAGTCACTATCACGGAACACACTAAAACAGAGACGGCATATGGTTAGATGGGGCGTGGAGGACAAGAAACAAGTAGGGAACCTTTGATCGGCCGAAGGCGTAGGCTACTGCTGGCTAGCAGGTTGCTTATAATGTTGTCAAAACTAGATTTGTGTTTGGTTTGTCTAATCTAACTCTGTGTACGGTCTCACCACATGCTAGCACCCTGGTAAGCAACAACGTTAGCTGGCGTGTTTAATCTAACTTGACATGTAACAGAGTCGCCTATTGCTAGCATCTACCCATCGGAAAAAAATTGGTAGGAAGGCTGCCTGCCCCCCCACGTGGTTCTGCCAACAGGGGGACCCTTGACGTGAGCTAAAGATAGTGCTGGTGCTAATTCTAAGGAGTGCATGAGGAACCTTGTTACTAGGGAAAGTTCTGTCTGGCTCAGGACCACCGCGCTCTAGCGCTGAGACTCAGGTGGAGAATGTGTTGTAATGTCAAATAAGGGTCAGGTTGGAGTTGTCAATATGTCCGTTGAACTGAGTTGAAACCCCACACAGACTATCATCGGCCATCTTGACAAGCTTTTATGCTAGGGCCCTGCCCTCTGTCATCACCAGTGACAATCCCTAGTTCAAGCCAGCCGAGTTTTCTGACTTTCTGTCAGAGAGACCATTCAACACATTGGAACAGCGGTGTACCGACCCAGTGGAAATGGCAGCGTAGCACACCTATAGCAGTCAGTAAGGAATGGCACCCTACCCTGCCTGGAAGAAGGAAAGGCTTTTGGAAAGGCCCCTAGCTAAACTCCTGTCCATCGGAGCAACAAAGCACTCCACTACAGGTGTGTCTCCGGCCCTGCTCATGATCGGACGTGATAAGGCTGCCATTTGGTTTCGTCTGGTAGCAAAACCAAATCCTGAACACACAAGCCCTGCATAGGTCTTAGGTTTAGATGGCATAGGCCAAGATTTAGAGCCCAGACCTCTACACTGGGAGAGGGGACTGGAGGATAAAACTGGCCTATTGCAAATAAGCTGCAGATCTACTAGTCATAGCAACCTCAGGTGGCTCAGTAAGTCAGCCCTGTTACCTATCCTCTGCAGGATGGGTTTCGCTGGCACGTGAATGGCTTTCAAAGAGAAAAACCTGACTTTCCATCACTCTCTTCAACTCCGTACTGGCAGCCTAGGCCGGAACTTGATTCAAGAGACAGGAGCTACGCCATGCTACAGGACGGCAACCCACTGCCAGCTTGCTTGTCTCCTGTATACTATAGTACAATATAATGTATTATGTTTGCATTTGTAACATGATACGAACAGGTCGCATTTCAATTTTTAAATCTATGCACTGGCTGCCTTTAGGGTCATGGCTAAATGCAGTATTTAAAAGTGTTCAAAATAAGGATTAAGCTATGCTTATTATTTTGCTATCTATAGCTCAGACTTAAAGTCATAATATACTTACATAATATAGGAAATCAAATTTGCCGTGTTCACATCGGCTGTCAAACGGCCGTCGTTTACAGCCGCTCAGAGAGGTTTGGGGGCGGAGCCGGCGGCCCTGGAGGGCTGCAGTGGCTGGCGGGCGCGGCGCTGGCTGGGGCCCCTGTGGATGGCGGCTGTAAGGAACAGCGGAGGGGGGGTGTTGACGGTGCTGTAGGGGCAGGGCGGGGGAGGGTAAGAGGCTGCAGTGACATCCTGTCAGCCCACAGGGGGCCCCTGCCTGGCGCTCCGCGAGCAGGACACAGTAGGACGGGTTCCCATGGTTGCGGGCTGACCTTTGCATCAAAACGGAGATGACAGGTAATTTAGAGGCCTCTGGGAGCAGGGAGCCCCTCCACGACGGCCCCCAACACAAGCAGCCCCGGCCGGGCAGCAAGCGCCATGCCCACAGCCGACGCTGCGGCGGAAGGGAAAATAAGAAGGAGTAACCTAACGTAACCCTGGCGTGCACTCTAACACCTCACACACACCTAATTACACGCAATTGCCACACTCCGTAAAGCCCTGACCCACCAGTCTCTCCCTCTGTCGCTTCCTCTTTCACACACACACACACATGCACGCACGCACGCACACGCACGCACGCACAGACACACAAATACAAATACACACACACACACACATACTTACACACGTACACACACAAGGATTGCAAGTATGCACAGATGGACTACTGGGTACTGTTAAGTCTAAGGCTTCTCTAAGTATTCTCTAAGGCAGTTTGCCTGCAAGCAAGCAAACTGTTAATGACGATGTGGGTGTGTGTGTGTGTGTGTGTGTGTGTGTGTGTGTGTGTGTGTGTGTGTGTGTGTGTGTGTGTGTGTGTATGTGTGTGTGTAAATGCATAACCACCTCTACCAGCATTAGTCCCCCCCCTCCCACGACACCGTCACCTGCCGCTCCCCACATGCGTCCCCCCACACCCCGAATCACGAGAGCTGGCAAACTGGAATGACGGAGCGGCGTAAAAAGCTGATGATTTAGAGTGATAATTGCATAATCACCAGTTGTGATAATTGTAATTGATGACTGCATAATTGCTAATTGCACTCTTTATGGGAACCTCTCTCACTCTCTCTTGCAGCACATGTTTTCTGCCTCTCTTTCTCTCTGTCACTTTCCGCCTCTCTCTCTCTCTCCCTCTCCATCCTACAATTGCTTTGCCACTCCATGTCAATTCAGTTTTATTTGTTCTTCAAAATATGCTTGCCGGCTTTCACTGTCAAATGCAAATACTGTTGCCCACACAGTCACACAAGGTACACACATACACACACACGCAC
>NC_044053.1:21960725-21965725 GCF_902167405.1 Gadus morhua
ACATGCAAACATGTGATTTCAGGGGTGTGGTAACCCACATATCCACTGGTGCAGGCCCTGTCTCCAGGGTGGGGGTGGGCAAGGGCAGGTGGCGCCTAATTCGCTTTCTTTTGTGCCTCCTGATGAACTGTTAATTGGTTTGCCGGGCCCCCGCGGAGCCAGGGTACAGCCAATCGCCGAGGGCCTGGCGCCGCCGACGCAGCCCCCGCCTGTCAGCACGACACCTGCCTTTCAACAGGCCAAATGTCACCTCCCAGCAAAAAAACAAACCACAAAAAAACGTCCCGAAAACCCGAACCGCAAAGTCTCTCTCCGGTGAGGCAGGATGAAAGGCAGTGGCTCCGCAGTGCTTGTGTCTGCCGCCTCTCTCCGTCGTCGCTCCTGCTACCTACAGTGAGCGCGAGGTGTCGTTGGCGCTGTGGGCCTCTTTGAAGCTGCCTGCTGTTGAATTAAATCCATTCTGGTTTAGGGATGTAGAATAACAACGACAAGAAGGGTTTGTCGCCCGGTTAGAAGTAGTCAACGCCGCCCGCCACAAAAAGTCCAATAAGGCTATTACGGGACTTTGTGTTTTTGTGTTTTATCCGATTCTTTGTCATAGGACCCTGAGGGTTTTGTGTTTGCGTTCAGGTTCTCACATTTTACTCATTAGTCCTCCATGTAACCGTCCCATTTTTGTATACGGAAAGATTATAAATAAAGTTTTCACGAAAACAGCACAGCGCCGCCACCCTTCCTCAGTACTGCCTCAGTGCATTCCCTCATCCTTCCCCGTCCTACTGAATGGCACCGCTTCGGTAAAGAGTGAGGATCCAATCTAAGGGAACCTTCTGTGTGGAAGGTTGTAGGCTCCCGAGTAACCGCCAAAGCTTAGTGCCTTGTCTTTTGTTCTGCTTGTTTAGAAAGCACAGAGGCTCATTCTAGAGAAACCACCAGCATCATGTTATGTATTCATTGTATCTCTCACACATTTCCCTGATTTGATCAGAATTAATCAACTTCTTTCCTGATACTGTTCTTTTAAAAACCTCAGTTGTTTGTAGCGTTGTTGTTGTTTTATGTTTTTTTTGCACTGGGTTTTGTGCTGGAGATCTGAGCTCAGGCTGCTGCTGAAAGTCCTCTCAAGGGGTCTGATCAAAGCATGCGCCCAGTGTGTACAAGGCGAGGATGTGTTGTGTGGATTGTGAGTCAGGTGCGTGCTGTGTCTGTTGCATGTACCTTAATAGCATTTTCTCCCCTGCAGGTTGTTGCTCTGAACAAGCGGAGCAAGGAGGCAGAGTCGGCATTCCTGGGAATCTACAAACAGCTCATCGAAGCGCCAGGTGAGTCCCACACCGCCATCACACTCACCGAGCGGAAGACACACACACACACACACACACACACACACACACACACACACACACACACACACACACACACACACACACACACACACACACACACACACACACACACACACACGTACACACACAAACACAGGTATGAAGATACGTTGCCATGCTGACATAACTGGGCTATTAGAGACAAATAGATTGTTCATGGAGAGTGTGGAGGTACAATAGCGGTTTTCGAAAGATGCAAACAGAAACACACATGCATCACGGATATATCCTATACTCACATATAGACACCCAAGTAACTCCTAGACGGAACCACAAACGCATGCACACGCACGCACGCACCTCGTACGCACACACACACACACACACACACACACACACACACACACACACACACACACACACCCCACACAAGTACACACATAGAGACGCTAATCAGATACTAACGCATGATAAGCTGCACAAGGCAAGTCCTGGAAAAGTAATATATACTTTTTATAGTTTCTCACCACAGAAATGTGGTGCAAAGGCTCCCAGATCAGAGTCAGTCACATCACCCCCCCCCCCCCCCCCCCCCCCCCCCCCCCCATCCTCACACCCTGGTGGCCCCCAGATTCCTCATCTGTCTCTGAGGGCACCCAGCAGATTCCAAAAAAAAACTGTGTTTGAGGGCCACTTCAAAACGTGGCCGAGTATGTAGCCTGGCTGCGGAACGGAGCCGGTCCTTGTGGGGGGCCTCGGGTGCTGATTGTAGAGGGCCAATTAAAATCCAGAACATTCCCAACAGCTTCAGTGTGGCGTGCCGTGGGGCCCCTGATGAGGCCAGCAGGGGTAGTGACAAACAGAGAAGAGAGGAGCAAGAAAAAGAAGAGCTTGAATAAGTTAGGAGAGGGAAAAGAAGTGTAGTGTGTTTATCTTGATGTCATTTGGCACGGTATTACTCTTTGTTGCAATAGATGAGAACACAGAGGAGAAGAAAAAGGAGAAGGGGAAAGGGAAAAGAAGCGCTCCCCAATCTCCGTCTAGATCAGAGGAACACTCAGGCAGGAGCAGAGGATGCTGTTTACAGATTCAATGAATACCAGATAAAAGTCCCCGCGTCACACAAACACCAACTGACTTTTAAAGGTCTCCATTTTCTTTCAGTTTTCTTCAAGTCCTCCCACTGCATTTGTTGCACACACACACACACACACACACACACACACACACACACACACACACACACACACACACACACACACACACACACACACACACACACACACCACACACACACACACACACACACACACATTGATTGACATACTTTGGAGTTTTCCTTGATAAGATGCATCTGTCTTTGAAAATGAAGTGTTCAGTTTGATTACCCAAACCATACCTCCTCTGAACATAGACTTATAAAGAGGCGGCCATTAGCCTATGCATAGGTGTGCAAAATAAACTCAACCAATGATACTTCTCAGCAGAGAACAAACAAGGAGAGTTTGTTTGGTTCTGAGGGCTTAAACAAATGTCTTATTTCTTTCAAAGCTCCAATGTGCACTTACAACGACACATCGTGGCACACCTGATTTCAGTCACTTGGCCTGATGTTTAGGGACGTCAAGTTCTGGTCGGTTGGTATAAGTTTTTTGGTTTGCTGTACTTGTTCGGCCTGAGTCTCATTGATCGGACAAGCACTGCAAGCACAACTCCTTTGACGGACTTGTGCAAGCACAAGTCACTTTGTAAAGGAAAAAAGGGTATCTTAATGCATTCTTTTTCTTGGCGGGGGGGGGGGACATTTGCAGACCAATGTGTTTTATTTTTGAGTGATAGTATATATTGTGTTAGAAATAACATTATTTATGAATACAAATAATATTGGAGGCTATGTCGTTTCTGTTTTAATAATCATACGTTTGATAGACTATAACACTTAGAGGACAGGAGGCCAAAACACCCCCGGTTTCTCAACTTTGAACTCAATTTAAAGAAGACTGCTAGTGATATATAAATCATACTCATATATAACTTTTATATAAATATTTAATCAGCTCCAAAGTAATTTATACCAAAGAAGTCATCTGTCTGACAGCATTTGGTTAAAAAGGAAGACAAAAAAGTATGTCAAGTGTAAAGTCAGTAAAAGTATGTAAGCATATGCATAAGTTATACTTGTATCATGTTGTCTGCGCTTCTCCCTCAACGTTTGTGTTAAACGCCCGATATGCGTTGAGTGTGAACATATCAGAATTGGTGCCATCCATGGGGACCCATTATATCAAACACAGAACCAGACGTCAAGAGGAGTCTCCCGACGTGGGTTGTGTCTGTGGGCTGGCCGACGTCGCGCTCCGTGGCTCGTCCGGTGTGCGACCCACTTTACACTGTACCTCTGCTGAACCAAGTCGGACTCAGGTCAGACCTGGTCCAGGTGGATCTGAAACACACTGTCCTTCTCCAAACAGCACCTAGTTGATATTTAGGCCAGCAGGTAGCGTAGAATTCAGAGAGACCGATTAAGTTAAAATAGAGATTACATGCAGAGTTATTCTATCATTTTTTATTTATTTTATAATTCGGACCAATCGTTTGGGGCCGTAGTGTTTGTTGAATTTCAGCTGACCAAGATTTTATCTGGTTGACTGCAGCCGTACTTATGAAAGATAGTTGACTGAGATTGAGATGTTTCTAGGCATTAATTCAACCTTAAACACTCGCTCTGATACATTGTACATCACAAGCAAATTTTAATTTAGCTAAAACTGATCCTGGAATAGATGTTCATCGTCTGTACTTTTTTGCAAGAACTAAAACAATCTTTGGGGTGAATAAATCTTTGCGCCTTAGGCTGCGTTCAGAACAACCCCGATGAAGCAGCATTAAATGGTGTGTCCCTTTAGCGGCGTGTCACTAAGCTAGGATGCTAACGTTACATGTAAACAAGGTTCTTCTTCCCTTGTCTTTCAGTCCGATCGCCGGCCTGTGTTACTGGCTCCCGCAGTACGTTGTAGCGTTACTTTTAAAGGTTGAAGCTTTTTCAACGTTTCGCTGAAGGCTGCATCTTTTTCCCGCACCCCCACCACCTCAGCCATCACTCCCCCCATTCAGATCAACGGCTGAACCGGGGTTTTCATCCCAGCCCCTGATGGGGTCTGAATGCAGCCTTACAGCCGTGACATACTCAATGTTCTCCTAACTGGAGAGCTCCCTGTTTCCCGCCTTCTTTAGTCAACCAATCAGAACACCAGCTGGCTGTGTCTATCTGGGGGGGGGGGGGGGGGGGGGGGGGGAGGTAGTTAATGTGAACTGTATTCTGGGCCTGTTTGTCTCTGTACTCGGCCCAAGGTCACCCCTCCCATGCTCTTTTGTAAGGATGGATTAGTCCAGGTAGCTGGAGGACAGTCATTTGGCTGCGGCCCCAACTTTGTTCACCCACCCACACACCACCTACAAATACACACACGCACACACCACCTACAAATACACACACGCACACACCACCTACAAATACACACACGCACACTCCTCCTACAACCACGTACCCGTAGACATATACGCATACACAGGCACACACATACACCCAAACACACACACACACGCGCGTGCACACATACACACACGCATTCACACACACATGCCTTAACCCTTCCCCAATGCCACAGCTCATGT
>NC_044053.1:21968225-22028225 GCF_902167405.1 Gadus morhua
TGGAATAGGTGGTTGTGTGTGTGTGTGTGTGTTTGTGTGCGTGTCTGCTTGTGTGTGCGTGTCTTCGTCAAGGCACGCAGGCAAACACACACACATTGGGACACGCCATTATCAGAAGCAAAGTGACAAAGACTTGCTACTTTGTGTTGTTGTTATGTGACTCCAAATGAAGGCCAACTTGTGTAACCCCCGACCCCTGTGTTCCTTTTAACCGGGGCCGTGCTCCCGCTCAGGTCTTAGTTTAGCACCTTGGAAACGTCTCGCTCTCACTGATGTCGTTCGCGTTCCTATGGAACAAAGGCATGAAACAGGAAAAAAACAGAAACAAGAACAGGTTAAAACTTTCTATTTCAGCTTAGTTTTTTTTCCACACATCAAAGACACCCTTCCCTCAGTCATTTTTCTTCTCAGTATATATCTCTCTCTGTTTCTTTATGTCTCTTTCTGCAGTTTTTTTCTCCTTTTTCCACATCAAGGTAGAGCGAGAGACTGGGGTTTGCTCTCTGAATATCAATTGTTCGTTGGTTTAAAAAGCATTCCAAACAGGCCTAGGTATGGCTGTGTTTCTCAAAAAGAGTTGATTTTTTTACACAAACAAATCCCATAAAACGGACGGCATATAACACCATTTTCCATACTCTAAGAGACGGCCACAGCAGAGAGTGAGGAACGAGCACAGACACTGTTAACCCAGTTGTTGTCCTTGACGGCAACATTACAACAGACTTTCTGTTTGTTGCAGCAGAGTCCGCGAGTGTTTGTGGACCTTGAAGTCCACTCGAAGGAACGATAACAACAAGGGGTGTTTTTGAACGAAAAAAAAAAGAAAAGCAAACGAAAACTTGAAGCACGGCCTTGTAAATTAATTTGTTCGTCTTGTATGATGGGAACACAGCTGGCCTCATTAACATGCGCACAACAAATAATTATAGTGGATTTTCTCTCTCTCTCTCTCTCTCTCTCTCCCCCTGCTCTCTCTCTCTCTCTCTCTCTCTCGCTGTCTCTCTCTCTCTCTCTCTCTCTCTCTCTCTCTCTCTCTCTCTCTCTCTCTCTCTCTCCCCCTGCTCTCTCTCTCTCTCTCCCTCTCTCTCTCTCTCTCTCTCTCTCTCTCTCTCTCTCGCTCTCCAGCCAGCCAGCGCCGGGCTAATGGGCTTGCTGGGTTAATTATGTCAGTGCGTAATTACACTGGGCCCGGGGAGACCGCGGCGCCGCTGCACCCTGCCGGGCCCCCGCTGCCTAATGACGGCGTGGAACGCTGACAGGGCCAAGGTGCCCCCCCCCCGCCCCCCCGCCCCCACTACCTACCTGCCGTATAAACGCAACCTCGTCCGCCTAGACAAACACAGCCCTGTCCCGGACCGTCACCAACTCCACAGGCCCCCCCCCCCCCCCCCCCCCCCCCCCCCCCCCCCCCCCCCCCCCCCCCCCCCCCCCCCCCCGCCACCACACACACCATCACACTGACGCACACGCAAACAAGCTCCCCCATCACACTCCCAGATCAAGGGCCGAGCTCCCCGGCCCCCCTGCAGTGGGATGAGTAACGGCTGAGCAATATGCGCTGGTGGTCTCGGTGGGGTCCACCGGGCCACACCGTCCCCGCCACCGCCTCTGAGCCAGAGTGATGAAAGTCAATATCAACGTGGCCAGTAAACACACCCCGACTCGTGTGGGATGAGTGTGCAACCCAACACCCAGCCAGCGCCGTGGTCCAGGGTGTTTGATGTGGGTTTGTGTGTGTATGTGTGTGTTTGTGTGGGTGTGTGTGGGGCTAATGACTACTGGTGTTAAGACCCCGTAATATCCCCAACAACCTCGTTATGATTCACGTGTATACTCAAGCGCTTCCGATCCAGGCAGAGCGTGCGGACGTGTGTGTTTGTGTGTGTCGGTATGTGCGAGCGTGTGTGTGTGTGTATATTGTGATGTAATAGGATGTGCGGTGATTTATGAGTCCGGCGAGGCGCTGTCGGTTGTTATCGTGACCCCGGGAGCGGATCACTGTTAATTAAGGGAGGATGCAGGTTGAGAGAAAACATTATGATTAAGAACTGTGTTTGCAGGAGCCCTGACCGTAGCCTTAGTGCTAACACGTCCTGAGACCGCAGAAACACAGGGCGGGAGGGACTGAAGGATAAATCACAGAAAAAGTTTAAATTGGGAATTTGATCATCAATATTTTATTCATTTATAAGATGTTTTGTTCAAGTAGAAATGCACTTTGCCTGTCAAAGAAATTGTTGTGTTTTTATTTTTGTATAATTTCTTTTTTCGTAGGTGTTTGTCAGTTAAAAACTAATTTAAGACGGAATCAATTATCAATCAATTAATACAAATTATAGCTAGTTTGACATCCACCAGGCCTGTTTTTCCTTTTCTTACTCTTTGACATTCTTTGATTTCTGATGTTGAGGATTTACCAAAGGCTGACCCTGAAACGTCTCTCTAGCGCGGCACCATTAGCTCTATCAATTAGCGGCGCTTCCCTGATGAGTATCAGCCCGCGTTCTCTACCCCGCCCTCTGTAAGTGTAAAGGATATATGGGGAGGAAAAAAGAGGCTGATAAAGAGATTTTTGTGACAGCGGGTCGATGTGGTAGCAGCACTTGAAGTCATCCTGTTTGTCTGAGGAGAAGTTGTGCTCTTAATGGTGCTGTCCCCTGTGACTGATGCAACAGCCACGCAACTCCACCAGGGCTCCACTGTAAACAGGCCTGGGGAAAAGAAAGGGACAATTATTAAATAGCAAAAAAAAATTATGTATTGGCATGAAAAAAAGTATGCATGTATATATATATATATATATATATATATATATATATATATGCATGCGCCATTTTTTGTCATAGATAGTTGACCCATTTAGGATACATTTTCAGATTTGATATCAGTGTACTATCTTCTGAGGTTGTGTGCTTGACTGCAACATATCACGTGTATTTCACCAAATTGCATATTTCAATCATTTTCCTTTATGACAAACAGTTTATGAGCGACGGTCTGCTGCTTGAGTGAGCGTCTGGCTGTTTACTGTCTGTCCTCCCTCACTCCCTGTGAAGACATCCCATCAGTCTGCGCCGGAACTCAGGGAGCAATCTGACCGGGCTTGGACGCCAAAGTCTTAAGATGAGTGCATGAAAGTGGCTAAGAGAAAAGTTTGGGCAACAAAAGCACAATTTTTCAATTTCTGTGGGCTTTTTTTCGCGACTTTTTAAGGGCTGCGCTGTGCGTGTGTGTGTTGTGCGTGTGTGTGTGTGTGTGTGTGTGTGTTGTGTGTGTGTTTACTCCACATCTTCTCTCTTCTCCTCCCCCCATGTCAGGTGTCTCCCCTGAGCCCCCCCCCCCCCCCCTCCTTCCTCTCCGAGCTTTGGCACTAGAAGTCACCTCCTTTGGTGTTCGGCAGGCAGGTACACAACAGGAGCAGCTTCTCTCCCTCTCTCACTCTCTCTCTCTCTCTCCTTTCCCCCTCTCTCTCTTGCTCACTCTTCCTCTCTCTCTCTCTCTCTCTCTCTCTCTCTGAGCTCTGAGCTGTTGAACTTTTCGGGAAGGGAAGAAAGGGAAGGGGAAGATTAAAAACAGCCCTGTGATGTGGAGTGCGCAGCCGCCTCCTGAGGATTCCTGGCATAATAATTTAAATGATCAAATGATACAGCAGAGACTTGTTAGCAGAGAAACAGCCTCCTAGTTGGCCCCATGGGCCCCGAGCTGCCGCGCATGCATTGCAAAACAGCTTCTCTGTTGTGCTAAAGAATCTTGTTTCTTTTTTTATTTTACTTAACCCCCCCCATCCTCCTCCTCCTCCTCCTCCTCCTCCTCCTCCTTCACACCCACCCTCCTCACTTCATTCTCCTCCTCCTCCTCCTCCTCCTCCTCCTCCTCCTTCGCACCCTCCCTCCTCACTTCATTCTCCTCCTCCTCCTCCTCCTCCTCCTCCTCCTCTCCTCCTCCTCTCCTCCTCCTCCTCTCCTCCTCTCCTCCTCTTCCACAGACAGCCTGTTTTCCTCACTTTGCCGAGGTGTGTACATTAGGTGTGTGCTCGGGACTCGTGCGTCTGCTTGGCGCTTGGCGGTGTCTGAATGTTTTGGCGGCCGCCTCCTTTTCATGCACCTCGCTCCGCCATTCATCAGGCGACGAGCGGACTCATTAGGAGCCGTCTGTGGGGGAGACGCCACGCGGCGGCTCGCGGCTCGCCGCGTCGGTTAGAGGGGTCCGGTCTGTGAGGGGCCCGAGCGAGGGGGAGGAAGGCTTTAAAGCGGCTTGGAGGACCGGTCCGATGTGGTTGATACGGCTGATGGTAGAGAAGACAAGAAGAAGAAGAAGAAGAAATAACAATGTGCCCAAGGTTGCCCTAAGTGCCTCACAGAAAGATTGTGCAAAGAGGAGTTTGTGTTTGTGTGAGTGTGCGAGTGAGAGACTAGCCAGTGTGTCCCTGGTTTTTCCTCGCTGCATCTAGATACATAAAGGCACCACTGGATTGATCAACTATTTCTGCATAGAGTATTTTTCCTATAAGAGCCAACCACCTTTGATGTTCCTGAACCCAGCCACAGTTGTCAAAGTCAGATTCCCCGAATCCTCTCGCAGAGTGAGAGAGCACTGAGGACGCAATAAGCTAAATAGAAAAAATGTTTTATCAGTGTCACTTTATTTTACACTTTCATTGACGTACATGTGTTGGGTAAAACTGTTAATACAGACTGGGCCATTCCAGGCATTTCTGACTTGTTAAATCAGGAGATATTATTATTATTCAAATGGGATAACTGTGACTCTTTATGGTTGGAGAAATTAATCCTTTCTGGATTATTATTCATCTTGGGTACATTTTTAAGTGTCTTTAAGCCCCATCACTCTCTTAACTACTCTCTTCTCTGCTCTCTCCGGTGCTTTGTTTTTTTGCGGGTGCAGATCTCGGTGGTAGAACCCAATATTCAAACAAGAACTTCAAATAAAATATGAAAAAAATTCAGTGATTGAAAATAACAAAAGAAAATGTGTGTGGCTATACTTTGGGGACTATTAGGATTAATAATATTTTCCATTATATTTCAATAATCAAATCTTTGCGTTTGTGTGGGTGTGTTGTTGTACGCGCTTGTGTGTGTGTGTGTGTGTGTGTGTGTGTGTGTGTGTGTGTGTGTGTGTGTGTGTGTGTGTGTGTGTGTGTGTGTGTGTGTATGTGTGTGCGCGTGTGTGTGTGTGTTTGTGCACGTTTGTGTGTGTGTGGACGCGCGTGTGTGTGGACGCGCGTGTGTGTGTGTGTGCGTCTGTGTGTGCGTGTGTGTGTTTGTGCTCCAGACCCAGCCCCTGTGCTGGAGGCCACTCAGACCCTGGAGGACCGGCTGCAGCAGCTACAGAGCGGGGGCCCCGCCAGCGAGGCCCTGGTGCGGGTGACCGGCGGGCCCTGGAAGAACCACCTGGAGTGCCTTGACAGGACAGGTGAGCTCACCGGACGGGGTCACTCAGACGTTGTCATGGGGAACAAGGAGGGCTCTCAGGATCATAAGCTATCGTTCGCTCTGCCAGCTGAACGTTGTGTCACAACCCCTCAGTCTGGGAAGGCAAATGTTAATCACACATTGAAATTCTCCAAATGATTTCCCAAATCTAAAGAGGTTTGTTCATTATCGGAAAACATCCTTGAAACAAGTGTTACAGACATTATCATTGACCTCCCCGAAAAAGGTTCCAATAAATATGTGTCTTTGAGCGTTTTATAATTGCGGTGATCCCTCGCCCGAAGGTATTCATGGTGGGAGTGGAAGCGGCTCTCTGTGGTGGATGCTTTCCTCCTTCCTGACTCTCTCTCTCTCGCCTCTCTCTGCAGCAGAGCCCGTGGAGGAGGGGGCCGCGGGTTGGAGGCCGGCCCCGTCAAGGGAGCCCCCCGATTCCAGCCAGAAAGCCTGCCTCATGACCCCCAACTGCACCCAGCCCCCTGGAGGCCCCGGGTCCCCCCACCACACACGGCAGGAGCCCTCCGATAGGTGAGGCCCTCTCAGAGGATTGGCTCCAGTCAGACCTCATTCCAGCAGTCACATGTGTTTCCAAAGGGACTTTTTTCAAACACAGTTTTATTGAGCCCGATTGGATCAGATGTTAGGAGATTTCTATCAAACAAGATCGTCCCTGATTTTAACGAGCAGGATTTATAATGAGACAATTTCATCAAACACAACTTAATCAAGCATTGTTTTTTATCAAATGTGTTTTTTCGAAGAATGATTTAGTCAAACGTTATTATTTACAAAGCACAATTTAATAACATGGTTTAATCAAACACAGTTTTATCAAGCGTAACTTCATAAAACCAATCTTATTAAGGTCTGGCTTCCAATGATCCTATTACAGGACGTTAATGCTCGTATAAGGCTTGAGTTAAAATTGCAGCTGTCATTGAGCGATCTAAATTAGAGTGGTATCAAACCTTTCACTAAGTTGGAGAAGATCCATTGGGTGCAGCCCTCCACTTGTGTTCAGACACCATCTGTATGGTTAACCTGATCGTCCATGCTAGGGTGGTGTTTACATGAAGTAACTGACCCTAGACTCCTGTCTTCCAGGGACGAGGAGGAGACCGGACAGGTGCGCCCGACAGACAGGTTATCTGAGGCAGAGGAGAGTATCAAAGTTCTGCACTCATGTAAGTGGGGATTCATTTGAAGAATTAGACAGGGATTTTATATTGTTTACTTTAACCTGAAGTATATTGTAAAGAGCAAGTCAGTCTGTAATATGAATGGTAATAGTACTGTATGACATGTTCTAATGCTGTAGTGCGTTTTTTGAAAGTTTCATTGACATAACATAGACAGTATCATCTATTGAACAGGATTAGGTCGTTGAGTTGGTAAATTGATTCAACCCATCAATTATTAAGTACTGTTTTGATAAAATTATACCCAAAATGTGTCTCACCACATTCCTGTATTCATCTTCCAGCTCTGAACATGGCCCAGACAGAGCTATTGGACCTGCGGTGTAAATACAACAAGGAAATGACTACCAAGTAAGCACTCTCTCTCTCTCTCTCTCTGTGTCTATCTGTCTCTCTCTGTAACCCTTTCTCCCTCTCTGTCTGTCTGTCTGTATGTCTATCTCTCTCTCCCTCTCTGTCTGTCTGTCTATTTGTCTTTCTTCCTCTCTTCTATCTGTATCTCTCTCTCTCTCTCTCTCTCTCTCTCTCTCTCTCTCTCTCTCTCTCTCTCTCTCTCTCTCTCTCTCTCTCTCTCTCTCTCTCTTTAGAGTGTTAAAGCGTGTATATAAAGCATAACCGTCACCTTCTGCATGGCCTTGTGCGGCCTTGACTATCGCAGCACTTCAAGCTAGTCCTTAATCCCCCTCTGCCCTGGTCGTGTGAGGAACGGAAGAATGCCGTCGATGAGGTAGAGCGAGAGTGACTCAGCCGCTAATGCTGGTCGATCAACTTTGAGGTCTGTGTTTGCCCTCACCGGTAGCTGGGCCTTGACAGCCCTCAAGAAGAATTGCTCCATTTAAAGATTGCTTCAGAAAACACTCTACCTTGTCCTGGTCTTTGTGTGCAATGTATCCACCGCGCAGCTGAAATGAATCTGAGCTTGTATGAAGGATGTCGATAGACATTCAAAGTAAACAGTCTTTTGTTTGGCTTGCGCTCCTGAGCACATACTGCCACCGCTAATGGATTTTCTCCCAGCCTTAATCCAATGGCGCAATTGAACTGATGTTTCCAAGAAGCCAAACCCAATTCATTTTGCTGGATTGCATGTGCTTGTGTTGTATAGTTTTTCTGCCTTTTTTTCCCTACGTGAAGCAACGTATCAAAAGACCATCTGGTTGACTTGTGTGGCTGGCCATTCATTCTGTTTGTTTGAATTGCTTCTTTATTTGTGTGTGTCTGTCTGAGTGGGAAGGTTTGTGTGTATCTGTTTGTGTGTGTCCATTCCTGGGCGGACAGCAGTCAGTTGTTGACAGTTGGTAATGCAGTGGCCACTGGGAGGACCAGTGCATCCCAACGTACACTCTTAAATACAAGGACACACGCTTACAGACACACGCACACACACAGACACAGACACACGCACACAGACACACACATACAAACACACACACACATGCACACACACACATTCACACACACACACGCACTCGCACGCACAAGCTGGTCCTCACGTGCTGACTTGCTTCCTCAGCGTTGATAAAACAGACTATTTGTCTGCCACGGCCCGAGCAGCCAAGCAGCTAATCAATACAAAGCATTTCTCCCGCACTACGCACGTTCATTAAAACGCACCGCTGACACCTGTTACTGTTTGCTGTTCGTGGGCGGCAGGAGCGCCGTCTTTCCCACACTCGGAGCGTCATGGATGGCCACTGGGCCCAGCCCCCCCCCCCCCCCCCCCCCGGTCAGGGGCCCGACTTAGGGTCACGTGGGGCAACACGGCCGTTTGTTCCAGAGGAATAACAGCACTTGATCATTCAACCCCTCCTGGATGTTCTGTGGGGGTTCATTGGTTTTTGATCAGCGGGATTTGAAGTTTGCCTCAGGATTATGTTTTATCCTTTAGGCGGTCCTAATCCGAGATGAGGCGAGATCAAGTAGGCTAGCCTACAGGACATGAGGCCCGCCGCTTCGGCGGGTGTTCATTTGATCAGGAGAGATGAGTCTTTGAGATGAAATGCAGCGGGTTTCTCTCCGTCCCCGGACGCAGAAACTATGTGCATAATTGAAGTGAATTGCAGCAGCCTTGTTAATTTGTCCCCGCTACCTTTTGAAAATGTTATCCCATGTGTGTAGAAAGAGGGAGCATCGAACTTTAAATAGCCCTGGTGAATAATCTTGTTAGTCCTATGTGAAATAGACTTTGTTTTATTGTTATATCATGTGTGAAGGCAAGTTGCCGGAGTTTGATCTCATAGTAGTTCCCTAGGCTGGGATTGGTCAGCTGTCGAGTTGGCTCCTGAAATCAGAGAAGCACTGTTTTCCTCTGTTTTTTTTATTATTATCGCAAGATGAGGATGCATTTTGATGAAAATGATACTCTTATAATAATAATCATGTTGTGTTTTGATAGGATCTCTAACCCCATTTTTTCTGTTATCAATGGCTCAACCAATCCCTCTTGTGTCTGCAGGGCAGAGGAGATGAGCACCATCATGACCAACCTGGAGCAGGCCAACCAGGTAGGTTCAGTCGATGCCCCTCGCCCCCTTCCCCCCCTCAGTAGACACAGGACCCCAAGCCAACCCAGTCAAGGACAGCATTGGCTGGGGTCCATGGAGCCCAGAGAGTTCCATGGGTCATCATTGCCCTGATGACTTCCTTATCCTGACCCCACTACACCTCTTTCGTGCTCCTACTCTTCATCCTGCTCTCTCTCTCTCTCTCTCTCTCTCTCTCTCTCTCTCTCTCTCTCTCTCTCTCTCTCTCTCTCTCTACCTCTCTACCTCTCTACCTCCACATCTATCTCTCCTTCTCTCACTCACTCACATTCCTTCTCCATAATTGTGTTCTTGCCGGCAGCTCCTAGATAAATGTTCTCAAAATGAATCATTAATTAGCAGGCCGGCTGTGACAGACGAGGTAAATAGTATTGTTACTGTGTGTGTGCCTGTGTGCGCACAAGCGTGACACACACGTGCCTGTGTGTGTGTGTGCATGTGTGCATGTGTGTGTGTGTGTGTGTGCATGTGCGTGCGTGCACGGGTGTGTGTGTGTGAGTAAACGGCCGTCTCAGCAGAACGGGGTGGTAGCCGCTCCTGAGCACCTGCTCTTGTGTTGTTGTTTTGTGTATTCTGTGTCTTGCCGACTGAACGTGGCTTTAAACGACGTAAAGTGAGGGCATCTGTTGTGAATCGGACTTATCATTATAATGAAACAATGTATTTAATCCTGCATTAGAATACGTCTGAGAGAAGAGGGAACAGCAGAGCGGGCACCGATATCGCTAACAGTGTGTGTGTGTGTGTGTGTGTGTGTGTGTGTGTGTGTGTGTGTGTGTGTGTGTGTGTGTGTGTGTGTGTGTGTGTGTGTGTGTGTGTGTGTGTGTGTGTGTGTGTGTGTGTGTGCCTGAGCAGAGAGCGGAACTGGCACAGAGGGAAGTGGTGAGGCTGAAGGAACAGCTGGCTGAGGCCCAGCACCAGAGAGCCAGCGCGGCCCCGGGGGGCTGCCAGCCAACAGAGGGTGCCAGCGGGGTACGTAGCATGTGCACCCACACCCACCCACACACACACACACACACACACACACACACACACACACACACACACACCCACACACACACACACACACACACACACACACACACACACACACACACACACACACACACCTCCTTGCTTTTACCTCACATCCTTATTATCAGATCTCTTTCGGGCTTGTCAGGCGTACGCGGGTGGCGGCGGCGGCGATAATGATGAATTATGGGTAAATTAGCACCTCAGCCGCTGCCTAATGACGGCTGCTCAACTTCCTTGTGTCTCTTCAAGTGTGAGCCGTTGTGACGCCGAGGGAGCCGCCACTGTCTTCTCTCTCTCTCTCTCTCTCTCTCTCTCTCTCTCTCTCTCTCTCTCTCTCTCTCTCTCTCTCTCTCTCTCTCTCTCTCTCTCTCTCTCTCCAGTCTGACTGTACTTAACGCTCTCTGACCCTCCCCAGCAGCACGATGAGAAGAGCAAGGCGGCGCCCGCTCAGCTGGCCGCCGCCGTGGTGGCCAAGGACTGCGAGGTCCTGCGTCTGCTGGACAACATCCAGCAGCTCCAGTTCACCCTGCAGGAGGTCCGCGAGGCGTCGGCCAATCAGATCCTGGAGCTGGAGCGCCAGCTGGCCTATAAAACGAAGGCTATCGAGGTGAGGAGGGCCGGCAATGCAGCACACGCGTGTGCACGGCCGTGAAAGACACCTGACAGGTTACTCACATCCACGTGGTGTCTCTTAAAACATGATCGATCTCTCTGTTTATCTTTCTATAACAGAGATTAGAAGCTCGACTGCAATCCCAGTTGGACTACGAAGAGATTAAGACGGAGCTCAGGTGAGATTTGCTTTCCTTGGAACCCCATTTTCAAAGGACTTCTCGCCTGACTGAAATGGTCCAGATACTGGCTCTCACTCTTTCTCCCGGTCTGCTCGCCCCCCTCTCTCGTTTTCTATCTTTCATTCCTGTAGTATCCTGAAGGTAATGAAGCTTGCCTCTGCAAATGGCTCCACATCCCAGGTATGTGATGCAAACCCCCCTGCTCGCCCTCCCCTCCCTCCCTCTCATTGTCCACACAGTGGTTGTTCAGTGGTATAGACTACCAGGGAACCAGACCAGCCCCTTTTGTTTCCTCTTAATGTTCCCTGGGTGTCGGGGAGGAAAAACTGGAGCAGTGCTTCAGAATGCCTTAGTGACCGCCATCCATTGTAAGAAATCTACTGCCACTATAATTGATTAATCCCAAATGTAATGGCTTCTCTGTGTATGTGTGGTTGTGTGATTGTGTGTGTGTGTATCTGTGTGTGTGTGTGTGTGTGTGTTTGTTTGTACTTCTGCGTTTGTGTTATATGTGTGTATGTGTGTGTGTGTGTGTGTGTGTGTGTGTGTGTGTGTGTGTGTGTGTGTGTGTGTGTGTGTGTGTGTGTGTGTGTGTGTGTGTGTCTGTATCTGTGTCTGTGTCTGTGTCTGTGTGTGTGTGTATAGGATTCTGCCAAGGCTGCAGAGGCTCTATTGCTGGACAAAGAGGCCTTTCTTCCAGCTCATAAGTACCTGATGGATAAGGGTCGGGTTCTGCACAGCACTGGTACTACCATCAGCATCTTTACAGTGCTACTGAAATCCATTTGTTCACACCATGACTGGCTCACACCAATTCAAAGAACTGTTGAACTGAATTTGAACTTGAAAAATCGAGCCTCGGCATTTTAATGAATAAAATGCTTTTAGTCTACTTTATTTAGAAACCGTCTGGAATGCTTCAGAAAGTATTTCATAATATGTCTGGCTTTATTGTTTTACGTCACACACTGACCTGGGGTGATCTACCCACTGCCCTCTTTCTCTGACTGCTCATGAGACCCCCACGCACCCCCCCGTCCCTGACCCTTCTCCGTGTCCTCAGACGACGACCAGTCGGAGGACTCGGGCAGGGAGGCGGGCCGCCGCCCCGGCTCCCGCTCCTCCTCCTGCTTCCAGCCCGACGGCCACGCCTCCCGGAGCCCGGGGCCCCCCACGCAGGACGGCTCCTGCTCCTCCTCGGCCTACGACCTGGCCCGGCCCTTCTCGGCCTCGCCCTGCTCCGCCGACCGCCTGTCGGCCGACCACGTCCTACACCGCCAGCTCCTCTCGCCCTACTTCAAGAAGGAGGGCGGCGGCGGCCTCATGGCCTTCCCCTCCGCGCTCTACGCCGCCAAGGCCGCGCTCATGTCCACCACCGGCAGCCAGGGGGGGACCCCCGGGGCGGGGGGGGCAGGGGGCGGGGCCGGGGGCGGGGCCGAGGCCGGGCTGCCCAGCGACCAATCGGAGAGCGGCGGCTCCACGGCGGGCGACGAGGACCAGCTGGACACGGCGGAGATCGCCTTCCAGGTGAAGGAGCAGCTGCTGAAGCACAACATCGGGCAGCGGGTGTTCGGCCACTACGTGCTGGGCCTGTCCCAGGGCTCGGTCAGCGAGATCCTGGCGCGGCCAAAGCCCTGGAGGAAGCTGACGGTGAAGGGCAAGGAGCCCTTCATCAAGATGAAGCAGTTCCTGTCGGACGACCAGAACATCCTGGCGCTCAGGACCATCCAGGTCCGCCAGAGAGGTGAGGAGGAGGAGGAAGAGGAGGAGAGGGAAGGGTTTGTTCTGTTGTGGAGACGCTACAGAGATGGGGAATAATTGGAGAATAATAGGTTAGCTCCCTCACGGGTATACGCGCGCAGTAGGATACCGAGGAAATAAGTAGCGTTTGAACCTTCTTCTCGCGCGCTCCTCCTTGCTCCTAAACTTCTTCCATGGCCTCTGCGATGTGCCACGTTTGTAGTGTTGCTTTTAAACTTTGTTTCCTCCCCAGATTTGTGGCTTTTGAACGTTTAGCTTCCCGTATACTGCAACCTCAGACAGCACGCTCTCAAAAGCAGCCATTGATCTAGCAGTCAAACGCAAAGCCTTGGAACTGCTCTCTGATCAACCTTCCCACTCACCCACCCCACTCTCTCTCTGTCTCTCTCTGTCTCTCTCTCTTTCTCTCTCTCTCTCTCTCTCTCTCTCTCTCTCTCTCTCTCTCTCTCTCTTACCCTCTGTGGCAGGGAGTATCACTCCTCGCATCCGAACTCCAGAAACTGGGTCAGACGACGCCATCAAGAACATCTTGGAGCAGGCCAAGAAGGAGATCCAGTCCCAGAAGGGAGGTGAGTACGTAGGTGGGTGAACCACGCAAAAGGAAGCTCAGAACTTGTATTTCTGAATTTGTTTTTGCATTTTTTGTTTGTAAAAAACGATTTTCCTTTGTTGACTGAAAGAGGTAGTGGTAAGTGAGAGCAGTCAGGGCGGTGGTTGCCGTGGGTGACGTGACTTTGCGTGGCTCTCCTCACAACCAGGCGACAACAAGTCCTCCATGGGCAGCTCGTCGGGCCGCAGCAGCAACGGCGCCGGCGGCAACTCTGACGACACCATCAAGACCATCCTGGAGCAGGCGCGGCGGGAGATGGAGGCCCAGCAGCAGGCCCTGCTGGAGATGGAGGTCTGCGGCCGCGAGCCGGCCAACGGCCCCGGCCCCGGCGCCCAGGCGGGGGAGCAGCGGCTGGGGCCCCCGGAGCGGTCAAAGGGCCTGCCGCTCCCCACCTTCATCAAGCAGGAGGAGGGCGCGGCCACCTCGGTGGCGCTGTGCGTGGCCAATCAGATCGGCAGCCCCCAGACGCCGCTCAGCGTGCTGTCCCCCGCCGCCTTCGTCCAGAACATCATCCGCAAGGTCAAGTCGGAGATCGGCGACGCGGGGAGCTACTTCGACCAGCACTGGTCCCTGGAGCGCGGGCCCCTGGGGCTGATGGGGGTGGGCGGCGCTGGCAGCTCCCACCCCTTCACCTCCGTCTCCCCGTCCCTGTCCTCCTCGTCCTCCTCCGGGCCCCCCACCCTGGCCCGGCCGTGGCCCCGCCTGGAGAACGGCGAGGGCCTGCTGCTCCACAGCGAGGAGGTGTCCGTGGCGGAGGAGGTGTCGGCGGCCGAGGAGGAGCCGGCGCCGGGGCCGACCGTGGAGGTGAAAGTGGAGTCGGACGCCTCAGTGAGCGGGGAGTCCCCGGGCCCCGGGACGGCGGGCCCCAGCCCCGGGCGCCTCTCCTACTACCCGGCGTACATCCCCCGCGCCCTTAAGCCCACGGTGCCGCCGCTGACCCCGGAGCAGTACGAGATGTACATGTACCGCGAGGTGGACACCATGGAGCTCACCCGGCAGGTGAAGGAGAAGCTGGCCAAGAACGGCATCTGCCAGAGGATCTTTGGAGAGAAGGTCAGCCCATCATCCGGTCTGCAAACCGTTTTTGTGTTTCTCCTTTTTTTGCTTTATAAATCAATTCAAAAGCAAACCTCCTGTCATACCTTCAAGCTAATGGAGAAGGAACAGGACCCGGTATTACCTTTGTAAACAGACAGACATTAACTTGGGCTGTGCCATATTTGTTCATATATCTATTGACATAAACATATATATACATATATATATATGTGTATATATATTGGCAGCATTGAGCTGTAGGGGGGTGCTCTGTGGTCATTTAGTGTAGAAATTAAAATGGAATACCATAGACCGTGTCATCTTTCAATTGCTATATTTTAATCTTTGAGTAAGCAACAGCTTTAATACCATTGTACAAATTATTGTCATACTTAAATAATAATGTTCACTTTATTGAGTAACAATTCATGACCATTTGAAACATTGGCCAATAGCGACTGACCATTCGATTATCTATGTAAATTAGCTGCGCGAAAGCCCTGCAAAAGACGCTCTACGCTGCTCCTTAGATTATTATGGGGCGTTGCTGCCATCTAGTGGTCGTTTGTTAGACATGTATTCAATAGTCTTGGCCAGTAGAGCTGTTCCCTTTCAACAACAGACAGTAATAGTGTGTCTTTTTCAAAGAGACAATCAATCCTGCAGGGATTTACACAATAATGTTAGGTTTAATTGACACTGTACTTTGGTCTTAATGGGGTTCAACCAAGTCAAATCCATACACTAATTGTTTATTTTTTCCACAACAGGTCCTGGGTCTGTCTCAGGGCAGTGTGAGTGACATGCTGTCCCGACCCAAGCCGTGGAGCAAGCTCACCCAGAAGGGCAGGGAGCCTTTCATCCGCATGCAGCTGTGGCTGCTGGACCAGCTGGGCCAGAGCCTCACCCAGCTGCCCAGCCAGGGCCACGCTCAGGGTAGGAACCACCGTCTGCATCCGCCTTCATTTACATTGACCTTTACATTTACATTTAGCAGACGCTTTTATCCAAAGCGACTCACATTAAGTCCATTTGTCAGAAGAAAGAGAAACAATATATCACTGTCGGTACAGTAAGGATGTCCATAGAACCAAGTGCCCAGCATCACAATTGCGAGGTTAACCCATTCCCCGTAATCATGAAAGATAGCAAGGATAAGATGCTACACATTGATGAGTACTATTTTTAAGTGCAAGGAGGTACAACATACAATAAGTGCGTAATAGGGGTGTTTGGAAATACTTTCAAATGGAACCAAACATTTGATAATTTTCTAAATAAGAATTACACTTAATTTAACATCACACAACATGGTTTATTATGAATCACATTTAAAAACATCAAAGGGAAGAAGTTTGATTGAAGTTGTAATCTCTCAAACCGTTTCTATCAATGGCTTATTCAAATTGCACAACACCCATATAATTTCTCTGTTTCTGCCACACCCCAAATTTTAAATAACACACTAAAAAAACTACACGCATGTGATTCCCAAGCACGCCCTACAGTGTGCACACCCACATCAACAACAAAATCTCACAGATCTCATTGTTGACATTTAAACAATTCAATACACTTTATTGATATAATAAGTAAGTGAGCTATTTTTCTACTTTTATTCCACACACATCCCCAAAAAAAGTCCATTGCTTTTAAGCAGGACATTCCCGGCAATAACACAAAAACAGGAAAATAGTAAAAGTCTATTCAGAAGGGTTTAATCTGAGTAATATCTAACGATTACATGATTATATCAACTGTCAACATATTGCCTTATGCCAATACCTTATCACGTATGATCTAGCTCAACGTCTAGATGAAGGGGGATCTTTAAAATGAGGTGTTTCTACTTGTTACCCTGCAGACAAGAGCCCTGCCCTGGCCCAGTCCTCGCCCTCTCCCCCCGTCAGCCCGGCTGAGAGCCACCCCAGCCTGCTGGGGGAGCCCGTCAGCCTGACCCTGGAGAGCAGCAAGGAGAACCAGCAGCCCGACGCCATGGGGCTGCCGCTGCTGGCCCCGTGCCTCCACCACGCCCAACCCCACCCCGAGGGAGGGAAGGCCGCCCCCGGTCTGACGGCGCTGCACCAGCCCCCCACGCCGCTCGGCATCCAGGAGCTGGTGGCCATGTCCTCCGAGCTGGACACCTACGCCATCACCAAGAAGGTCAAGGAGGTGCTGACCGACAACAACCTGGGTGGGTCCCCCCTCGTTATCAGCACTATCACCCTCGTCATCACCTTGATCATCTTCACCCTCAGCTTGGACTAAATCGGTGTCATTGTCAAGGCATTCATTTCCTTTCAGAAGAGCATTGATGCCGGACTTTATAATTATCACAGCGATACCTCTAGCATGTGCTAGAAAAGCTTGGAAATACTTTTCTACTTAAGTTAACAAATCTAGTGGTACTCTTCCAGACATAGCTTTGTATTACCATTTTAGAATTATTCTTATCAATAATCTGATTGAATCATCTCCATCACGTCTTTGCCGGAACACAGCAGTTGCTAAACAGCCACGTTTCTTTTACAACATCAAGGGTCAGCGCCTACTTTTCCACGCTGTTAACGTATGCCCTACTACACGGTGTTGATCGCAGCCCTCGACTATGTAGCACAGCAAGCAAACACATTTCAGTTCCAATTCGTGTTAACAACAAGTGTACGTCCCTTTCCTCACTCCTTCATTTCACGTGGCTTCAACAGAGCTCTCTGCTCCCACAGGCCAGAGGCTGTTTGGGGAGAGCATCCTGGGCCTGACGCAGGGCTCCGTGTCGGACCTCCTCTCCAGGCCCAAGCCCTGGCACAAGCTCAGCCTGAAGGGCCGCGAGCCCTTCGTCCGCATGCAGCTGTGGCTCAACGACCCCCACAACGTGGACAAGCTGCGGGACATGAAGAAGATGGAGAAGAAAGGTATGCACATGCTAACTCTTTCCAGGTTCGATCACTATTCCTCTCACTCAATGAGCTATCGCCCGGTGTAACAAAACTAATGAACCCATCCTGTTTATTAGAAGTGTTCTCAGTCTAAGCTTTAAGCGTGCACGGCTATCTGTCTTTCATCCCATGCATGTCGCAGAAAACATGCAACAGCGACCCCTGGTGGCTCTTTTTCAGATGGGTAACAGAATAGGGTCCGCGAAAATATTGTCTGACCTAGTAACGGTCCGTGGCGTAAAAAAGTGTTGGGGACCTCTGCTTTAGAAGGCTTAGGGCAGCGGTGTTCTCTAGGCCTGTGAAGATCTGTCAAACCGTGAATAATTCATCATTAAGGGCGTTGGAGAGACACGCATGCTTCTGACCTGGTTCTTAACCCCCTTCCTCCTCCTCTTCCTCGCAGCCTACCTGAAGAGGAGGTACGGGCTCCTGAGCACGGGGTCGGACAGCGACTCCCCCAGCACGCGGTCGGAGTGTGTGAGCCCGGCCCTGGCCTCGCTTGACCTGTGCCCGTACAGCCAGGTGAAGAAGCCCCGGGTGGTGCTGGGGGCGGAGGAGAAGGAGGCCCTGCGGAAGGCCTACCTCCTGGAGCCCTACCCCTCGCAGAACACCATCGAGATGCTGGCCTCCCAGCTCAACCTCAAGACCAACACTGTTATCAACTGGTTCCACAACTACAGGCCAGTCTGCCTTTTCCATTGAGAGGGGTTGGGATGGAGTCGGCTGAAAGGAAAACATGGAAACTAGATTATAAAACAATATTGTGTTTACAATGCAGAGCATAGTGTTTATGGAGAAATTATTCAGTATGTGAAAAAAAATGTAGAAATAAATATATCAGCAGTTATATCCCATTTATCATGTCTGAAAATCAGTTGAACTGAACCAAATCAGGAAGTGAAGTTCAATGTACGACACCTGCGTATCCTTCCTTTACTGTGTTATGAGGCCCCAACCACGTCCGTAGTAAACATTGACATTTATTTTATTACTAATTTACTCTACGGCCGCTCGGAGCTCAGCCAACGTGAAGGGAGGTGACTTCAACAGCACTATCAACAGGAACCCCTCTGGCCAGACACACAGAACAGAGAATATATCCAAATGGTCAAAGAAAGAGGCGGGTGTTATTGCATTGCCTCGGGCTGTATTACAAGACAAGTGGATGGGGAGACATGATCATACTTGGGCAGAGAAAACTCCTAGTTATCCACCCCGATACCACCAGTGGTTCGCTCATTACGGGCCGGCCTGGGGGGGTCGTGTTGTCAATAAGTACGATCAACAAAGCAGTCGAACGCAACCCGACAACCTCTCTGTCTGTATCGTCTTTAAACATTTTGAGTCAGAAGCCAATTCTATTAATAATAGCTATAACAACAAGCGGGTGCCGCGACCAAAAGACATTGCCAGGATTCAATAGTAGCTTGGGAGATAAAAGCTAGTTCATCTTAATACTTATCCTGCTGTTGGTTTTTATACATAAGGATGGAGTCAAGCTGAGTAGTGTGTGTCTCTGTTGTTCTTACGCTGGTAGTCGTAATAGCGGGGTGCATGTGTGCTGGTGTGAGTTGTGTGTAATGATAACTGTATCCCTGGCTGCCCGCTGGTTTGTGTGTCTTTCTATGTGTCTGCGTGTGTGTGTGTGTGTGTGTGTGTGTGTGTGTGTGTGTGTGTGTGTGTGTGTGTGTGTGTGTGTGTGTGTGTGTGTGTGTGTGTGTGTGTGTGTGTGTGTGTGTGTGTGTGTGTGCTAGTGTGGGAGTGCACCTAACAGCAGGGTGTCTGTGTCTAGTGTGTGTCTGTGCTAGTGTGTGTGCATTTGTGCCAGCTAGCGTATGCATGTATTAGTGTGTGTGTTTACCTAACAGCAGGGTGTGTGTGCTGCAGGTCCAGGATGCGCCGGGAGGTGCTGATGGAGGGCCAGCCGGACAACGACGAGGACACGGAGCACCTCTCCCCCTCCGGCCCGTGCAGCCCCCGCTCCGACTCGGACGACCGAAGGCTCCAGCCCCCAGGACACGCCCTCCACGCCGGACGGCCCCTCATCAAGCAGGAGGCCTCGGAGAGGGAGGACTACGACCTGCGGCTGTCCAGGGTCCAGTGCTTCTCCATGGCCGTGCATTTCCCGCAGCTGAAGAGCGAGCACGAGGACGCGGCGGCCGTGTTCCGCGAGCACCACCACGGGATGAACAGCCAGGCCCGGGCCCCGTCCGCCACCGACGGGGCCGTGAGGTCCAGCAAGTCCCGGGGCCCCGAGGGGGAAGACCCAGGCAAGTCCCCCGTGGACCCGGTGAGCTTCAAGGCCTCGTCGGAGGCGTGCCGCAGCAGCCTGGAGGTTTTCCTCAACTCGCCGTCGGCCGCGTCCTCGCCGGGCCTCATGATGTCGGTGTCGCCCATCCCGTCGTCCTCCGCCCCCATATCGCCCTCACCGCCCGCACCTGACGGCGGCTCCTCCACCAATCACAGCCTGGAGCCCGGGCAGCACGGCGCGCTGCTGCAAAGCCCCAAGGCCAACCGCAGCTCACAGAGACGCAACGAGAAGATGGCCAACCTCAACAACATCATCCACCGGCTGGAGAGGGCGGCCAATCGGGAAGAGACGTTAGAGTGGGAATTCTGAGTGTGACTGAGATCTGCTGATGATCTGCGCTGCGCGCACATTCTGCCTCCATTCTGTTCCGTCAGCGGGGAGCTCCACACCAGAGGAACTGTTTGGAGGGGGGGAAATCCAGAGCTAAACACACAAACAACCTATTCTCCCCCCCCTCTTTCCCCAACCCAAGATAACTTTAAAGGGAAAAAAATAATTTATAAATATGTTGAGTTTTTTGTGTCTTTTTTGATAACGCATAACTACTTTGAGATATATGTGCAGCACAAGCTGTTGTTTTACCTATTGGACTGACATGAAGACTTTTGCAGCTATAGTGTCATGAAATGCACACTAAAGTTCTGAAGATTGCCACTAGGTGAGATTAAAAATAGACCCTTGTCTTAAGCCATCAAAGCACTATAACTATTTGAGAAAAGAGACATTGACCAAATTTGCTACTTTTTGAATAGCAATTTTTCCAGATTTTTGTCTGAAAGACAGGACGGTTCAAGTCAAGTGACGTGACATCCTGCTTTCCAACTGAGGGATAGTCCTCAAAGACTCTAAATATTCAACATCTCGTATGTACTTAGTTTCTCGGTGACATGTTTTGAAAATATTTGTATCTCGGACGTATATAAAATGTGGTTGTACACGTTGTAGGGTTGTCTGCAATAGCCTCCTTCGAACTGATGTAGCATGGAATTCACCCTCTGTAGTTAGACTCATATGTTATACTTGGAGCTAAAACGAGAGAAAAAAAGAATGAATACAGCAACAAAAAAATACGGTTAAAAGTAAAAAAAAGAAAAAAAAAAAAGAGAAAACATTAAGCTATCAGTAAAGTATTTAAGTGTTTTTTGTTTGTTTTTATTTTAGAATGATCCTTGAGGTTTACAGTTTTTCGGGTCCCTTTGTGCTTTTTCGTGACAGGAAGTGACACGTTCACCGCGGGAGCACAGTTTACACGATTGCTTTCCAGACTTACCTCTCTAAACCCTGTAGAAGGCGCCGGTTGTCCGACTGACGTGGGCCAGAACACACAACACCCTGTTACCTCAGATTATGTTGACACACATCATGCTACCGCTGTGCTTCGCTTCATACGCATACACATAACCAGATGTTTATTTGAATAATTGAGAGTGTGTTTGGGGGGGGGGGGGGGGGGGGAGCTGTTTTTGTTTGTGACATGCCTTGCACATAATTCCGCCGCTCTTTGTTTTATCCACTTGGGTCATTGTTATTCAGTCTCTGTGTTTGTGTCGTGGGTCCTCAGTCAAGGGTATCATCATATCGAACTCCCCAAAAACACAGCGAGGCACTCAGCTGGTGTCTCGCTCTGTTCGGGACCCTCGAAGGTGTTCACTGAAAATGGCTCCCATCGCAATCAATCAAAATACTAACAATCCAATTGTTTCACCTACAGACTGTAAACAAACAAAAAAGGAACGTTCTGAACTAGCAGCAGGTTCCTGCATTTTTAGAGGCTCTGTCTTTCAGTACTTTGGGTGAATGTTGCCTACAATAAGATGTTGAGGGTTAAGATAAGATAACCCCCCCTCCTCCTACCTGTGTCAAAGCGTTCTCTCATGCTTGCAAGCTATTCTTTATGTATTTTGCCACTTTTTTATACTCAGAACAAGTAACAAAATATCCAATACATCTTGTATGAACTACTTATGGCACTTAGGTTTTCATTATTGCGGGGAAAAATTCAAGACATTTTCAAAAATATTGAAATTATGCTTACTTAGTGTCCACAAGTCTTGCCTTTACTGTATCGTTGAAGTTGGTAGTAAACACTTGCACATGTCTAAATAGTTCAGAGAACTTTGATTGTATTATCTAGAGATATATATTACACAATAACAGAAAAACAATATCATGACGCTCTTGGAACAGTAAAAAAAAAAAACGGATGCTGATTATATTGAACTAAGAGTATACAGAGTTAATGAACCAAACCTGTTTGAGCCAGTTCTGGTCTGGCAAGCTTGCCCACGTTTTAGACCTTCTCTCAGGGTAGTCTTGCAATTTGAAGCTTTACTCAACAGTTGCCCTCATCAGCAGTGGAGAGATATGGTAATAACACAAAGTACCCGGTGTAAAGGATGGTTGTTGTTGTATTTTAAAAGGACTTGTGGAAGCAATGACATCAGTAAAGGGTTATGCGAATGACCAGGAAGCTGCTCCAATGGCAAGAGCTGTAGCAGATGTGTCATGATGTGGGGTTGTACTGATGACACTGACAAGTTTCTTCTCAACTTTTTGACACGTGTTTCTCTCGCAAATATAGGAACCTTTCATGTAGCCGCATACGACTTTCTTGCTATTTTCATAGCCTCTGTTTAGGTGCATTATATACTGTATGGTCAGAAATTACATTCCCTTTATGGGGATCTTATTGTCTTAATGGTCACACCGGACACATGGCAGAAAGTGAACTATACTTCTTCAGACCATTACCTCTTTATATAAACTTCCTGCTATTATTTCCATTTGCATGCAATTTCATTCTTATTACAATACAGGGAAGAAACGGGCTGTGTTTATAATTGTTGTTTAGCCACTTAATCACCACTTAACTGCTTTTCTTTTGGTTGACCTCAGACTAGTCCACACATAAAGCACATACACCCAGCTCCCAGAGCGTCACAGCGAGGCCCAGTACCAACGAAGGAGAGTTCTGTAAATTAGGATGGAAAGAAGCCCAATGGATGTCATTACTTAAAGTGAAACATTAAAAATCAAAAACTCTGTGCCATATCACGCCTCATTGAGTCGTCTCGAGAGGAACTTCCTTCAGTCAATTGTGATTTGGGAATGTGGCTTTTCTAGCCAGGTAGAAAAAAGCAAAGCTTTTATATCAAGGGGCCTAAACAATAGATTATTTTGCGTTCTTTTTTGAATGACATCAGTCGTTAGACAATGATGCGTCAGTATAATTTCAGTGACTGCATGTAGGGTTGTCAGTATGGATGCAGATAGATATTTACAACTCTAGTGAGGATTTGTCAATAAGTGAAAATTTACTTTGGAGTTCCAACTGTGAGATGTAACTTGAGAAACAGGTGTTCTTCAGGCTCAAATCACTTTACTATACCATACGTTACAAGGTATATTATTACATGTTAAAGAATCGACAAAAGTATGCCAAGCGTCTTGAAGTTAAATTTACATGTGTATCAAGCCATCATCAATACATAAAGATCCTGTTGAAGACCCGGCTGTGTTGTCTTATTATTAACATGCAGTATTCAACCAACGTCGATGAGGATTATCCCATATTTAGTCTCTTAACAGAATGGCTACGTGAGTGAATTCAGATACAGGTCATTAAGGAGCAGGGGGTAAGGCATCTTGCTCAAGGATAGAGCAGGATGCTCTGGGGTCAAACCTTTATTTTAAGTCAAAGGAATCTGCAGTTTGGAATAAGGTGTCTCATCGTGGTGGTTTATGGCGCAATTACAGTAACTGCTGCTGAAAGACACTACTGCTCCCAATACACTGTGTAATAGCATTGACGTGTTAAATTGGACATTGTTAGACAATTGCTGGACAGATCAGTTTACTATAATTTGAGTAGGTGGAAGATGTTTGAAAGGAGGGTCCATAATCTGCTTTTGGAATCTAACGTATCCATTTTGGACTTAATTTTGTGAATGTTTTAAAAGTGTTTTACTGCTTCCAAAATGAAAATGGTCAACATGATTATAGTCCCTTTGTTGTACCATGGACTATTCTCGTTCTACTCTAGTCTGGGGCATGCTAGTCGACCTGTTATTTATACCTGACTGAAATCCTGCTCCAGACAGCAGCTATCAGACCACATCTAATTTTCCTCTTTCCAGCAAAATCGGTGGTCTCTAAGCAACTGCATGGTCTTGCTAAAACAATCACTGCATAATGTTGGTTTTATCTCTTTATTGGTGTAACTTACAACCACTTAAGTTAAGAAAACAGATTGCCATCCAATCCATGTTTTGTTAAAAAGCTAAGAAGATTTTGCTTTCATATATATTTTTGCTTACAGGCAGTGTATTGTTTCTCTCTTAGTCAGTGAAAGTTGATAATCAGTGTGTAAATATATATGATCTAAGAGGATTCATTTCAAGCAACTCGCTTCAGTAGGTCAATATTCAAAGTTAGTTTATCAGCCTTGATCAGATTATTTAACCGTGTAGATTGTTGTAGCCACATTCATGGATCCCACATACTAAAAAGTTGATATTCGAGGCTTCCTGGATACTTGCATCTTATTCCACTATTAGCAACAACATATTTATAAACCGTTAGTGTTGTTAAAGGTAGCTAGCTATTTTCAATATTTTGTGATGAAAAGCAGTAAATTGATTCATAGGTTTTTGGATACAACCATTATCAAGCAGCAATATTATTACATTTATTTGTTTCTCCTTATATTCATGGGGTCTATATCTATAAGCACGTGTTGTCACGTTTTCAGATTAATTGTCAGACAGAGAGAAATGGAAATCGTAGCACCTTTACCATCTTCCATCCCAATGTTTACATGATTTTGGCTGCGTGGTCTGCTGATGAGCTCCTCCCCTCCGCCCCTCCCCTCTGTCAAGAGCCGACCGCCGACGTAATGACGTCACTTTCGCACGGATAGCGTCGGGCTGGGACTATTCGCGGCGATGGCGACGACGAAGAACTCTTATCGGCGGCTCCTGACTTGGGCGCAGTGAAACTGGCTTCGGCTTGGATATGACTAATGTTTATTTGATCCGGTGTTTTTCATTGTTGATTGGCTGCACTGATCTTCGACTGAACCGTTGGCTTTAAGGCTCCCGTCTCGCCCGTCCGCTGTGAGTCTGCCGGTGGCTGTTCTGCTCAGCAGAGGCCTCCGCGTCGGGGTCCGCCCTCCATCTCACAACAACAACAAAACCTCTCCGGTGAGCCGCGGTAGCGCCGCTAGCTAACAGACACAACTGTTATGTGTGCATAAAAACAGAACTACACTATCCCATTGAGACACTAAACATAGTCTGGTTAGTCCAGTGAGTGGTGGATGCTAGACATGGGAGTTAGCCCGGGTTATTCTTGCAAACTTAACCGGGTCAACGTGAAGTTTTCCACAGCGACTAAAAGCAACACCGCCGTCACTGCAGCGCTCTTTCGTTCCCTCACAGATAATAAATAGAGATAACAAATGTGTGTCATGGCATTATCTTTCTGTCACGTTAGCGGGGAGCTATCCTAGCTGTTCCCCCGAACTGTTAGCTTGTTCAACATTAGCACGTCCCACTCCCAGTACAGTGTTTTGAATAAACGTGACAACGTAAACATGTTTAACAATTATATTTATTGATAACAATGCACGCTATTGCATACATTTATAATCCGATGTTTAGAAATATTCGATCCGTCTACGTTGTCCCTCCCTTGGCCTTTTTATTTACCACCACTTCCCTTGATCACTAATTGTTTTGTATTTAAGTTAAGGTTTCTGTATACAATAATCTGCTGAATAATGCTTCATGTTGTAATACACAGTGGCCTGTCGCGGGATAGGAGTCACGTTAAGGCTCTAATGGGCTTAGCCTGCTCTGTGCACCTCTTAACATGGACCCGGTCTGGACCCGCTCTGGGTCGCAGCAACGGCTCTCATGATCCCGCTGCGGTAAACATAGTCTGCGAGTGAGTGCTGAAGATATGCTTTATCGGCTTGAGACAGCCTTGAGTGTAGTTCCTGATACTTTGGTTCGATAGCCAAGTATGGTCATTAATTTGCTTACTAAGTAGACCGACGGGTCTGGCTTGAATAGGCACATTTCGATATTCAAGCTGCTCCTGTTGAGCAAACCCTGATATTTTATATAAACATGCACTTAAATGCGTATGGGTTATGTCATTCTGACCTACCGAGATCGGATTTACAGAGATCAGATTTCAGTTTTGTCAAGTGTTGCTGTTTCCTCTAATTGGAAAAAGTTTGCACATGCCCAGTTTTCTATCCTTATCTGAAGATGGAAAACTAATAAGCAATCCTATGTGACTGATTAAACTTTACTTGCTGTCAGGATTCCATAAACTCCAAATGGACCCAACTGACTCCATGTCATTCCCCCCCAAACGTGTGGAAGGTGTGTGTCCTATTCTCGGCTCATTTAAAGGCTGCCCTTACCACCAGAACATCTATATTTGCCTCTGAATAATAAGGGCTATTGTAGGGTTAGAGGCTGCAGTGGATGGGGAACACTGTCACTTTACCGAATACCAAGAGAGTTATAAAGAAAACATTTAGTCTTAAATCACATGCATGTTTGCTGCCTCTCTTAACAGATTTCCATGCCCAACCACTAAACCCTTGAGGACAGGATTGCGAGACAACCTCGTCTGTTGCTTACTACTTGTGGTAAGTTCCAAGTGATGAAATAAATACTCTATTGAAACTTGCAGTCAGCTCTGTGTAAATTTTACTGCTATGTTTTTTAAATGAACAATTGATTGGGTCAGTTCAGAATTTCATATGGTGCATAAGAAGCACACTTGATGTTCTCTGCTCTGGAAATGTGCTGGCAAGGCGCCCATGTCTTTGACTGTTGGGACATTTTAATGTGGGATTGTTTCACCAGTTACCTTATTATAGCAGGGCCAGTTAGCAACCGGTGCCACATTAGCCTTAGCATTTGGCCCTCATGTTGGTTTGTGGAAGTCTCCACCAGCCTTTACTTCCCTTGCATTTCCCAGGCCTGGTATCTGCCAGTCTCCGGATTTAGTCCAAGCAGTCGATTAGCCTGGCTAACGCCAGACCTCATCTCAATCTACATTGAGTTGAGGTCTGGGAACCACACATTCATTTTCTCGTATTTGAGGCGTGGTTAACGATTGCCCAGAGCCGTTTATTGGGCGCTACGAATGTCTATCATATGAGTCTGTGCGTAGCTCATAGCCAATCAAAGCCTGTTGGTAGCAGGGCAGAGACATCCTTCTTGGTAATGAAAGAGCTTAACGCCGGAAGTTGCTATTTTTTCAAAATAAACATGCGTTCTAAACAACTTAGAACACCATCTAAGGCTGCATCGAAAGTAACGTGTCTGCTGCCATTTTGGATCCGTAAACTACAAACTTCGGTGTGACGCATAGACGTCGTCATTTGTCTTGCCGTCCCCCCGCGTTCTGTGATTGTTTCCCTATCTCAGGTGAAAATCTGATCCATGGAATCCAGGCTGCCAAGCAGCGTGAAAGAAATTGCGTGCAAGGCAGCATGGGTATACCCAGGCTAGCAGTCGATAAGGGTCTGAGTAAATCAGACGTATGGATTAATAATGAAGAACCTCAAATAGACCATTATTTGGATGTAAAAGGTCACACAAACAGGAAATGGGAACAACAAAAGTGGTTCAACACTTGAGCAAATAAGGGTTATGTCATGACCCCAAAGATCTACCAGTGTCAACAGAGTATCGATTATACTTTATAACAAACTTAAGCACAGACATAACTATCAGAGATAATCTTGCCGCCGATGTGGCTTCCCAAAAATATCTGAGAGGGAAATATGGGTCATACAGACCGGAAATTCCACAATCGCTGACTCGTTGGATTTTAATGCCTCTCTTCGTTTTCAAAACAAAATAATTTGCTATTGGAGAGTAGTTCTTGATTGCAAAAAGGCAGCAAAGCTTGTGGGGATCGCTGTTTTTTTTTTCAAAAAGGCAGCGCTGAGAACACTGCTGGTTATGTAACAACGTGTCAGATTATGTGGACGCTGCCCATGACGGCTCTATACTGAATGGTCTCTGATTCTGTACAGCGCTCTCTGGCTTTGTGGCGGGGAATGGAAAAAAAGGTTGGGTAGGCAAACATCTCTGCCAATAGTTTTTAATTTTCCCCAGAATACAATGTTTGCCAAGTAGTACTCTCATTGAATATCAAGTAGACATTGATTGACAGGTCGTCTATGCATAAATAAAAAGGCAAACCATATTTAAACAGAGGTTCAAATAAAACAACACGGGGATAGATTTGATGTTACACTTGAATTTGTTAGGTAGATGTGAAGTATATTTTATTTTATTTTTCTCTTTTGTCTCCTTCTTCTCTCCCTCAGCCTGGGTTTCAGTCCCAGGGAAGAGCTTCTGTGTCTGAAGACCCCACTCCTTCCTGGGGACCATGGTAAAGCTCCTCTCAATGCATGTCATTACAGGGCCTCTTAGGGAAGCACTCTGCTTCTCTAGGTAGGCTGTCTGCTTTGTTTTGTATACAGAATTGGAAACCCTGCCTTTTATTTATCTTCTTTTTGGTAGCTAATCAGTCCGCTCTAGTATCCAGCAGGCAATTACAGCCTTCACAGCCATGTCCAATTTTCAACCAGTGAAGTGTGTGTGGGTGTTACTGCACTTTGCAAGTGGGTGTGTCCTAGTGTTGTGGATACCAGTGTACTTCAATTTGCACCGCACATCTAACCTGGTCTCTGCTTAAGTAAAAGGGGATCTGTATTTTTTGTTTAGGGTGTGATTTCTATTGTTTATTCTATGTTTATATCTATTGAGTTTTTGGTTCTTGTGCCAGTGGGGCTGGCGCATTAATGTGTGTGATGCACTATGGGTAGGATGGCGATTTAATATACGTCACACCATTAGAATGAGAATGATTAACATTTGATCAGATAACCATCTAACTTATAAACTGCGCTGGGCTGGCCCAAAATATAAGAAGAACCAAGGGCTCGAGCTTAAGGATGTCTGGTCGGCCTTGAGGCGGAAAAACAGTTTTGAAAAGGATTACATTAGAATTTCTGAAAAGTTTTGATTGTTTTAACGTTGGTGAAATACAAATGGAAGACTAGCCTTGTGACATGAGCTCTGCAGTGCACAGTAGAGAGCGGCAGACAACAGAAAGCAAAGCCGGCTCCTCTGTGATTCCTTCTGCTTTACGTGAAACAAACTGCCATGTGTTGATGAGCAAGAGCAAATCTCCCAAATAACGCTGACTCTAAAGGCCATCACCGAAGCGTAACGCGGCAAAACAATCTCAGCCACAGTACTTGTATGTAAACAAGTTCCTCACAAGGTGAAGCAAAACAAGGCTTTCTTGAAACCTTGGCTTTACAACAGCTTTCCTTTTTGGGATGGCTTAGATTGTATTTCCGGATGGTTCCTGGAGGAATGTTGAAAAAAGTTGGTTAAGAGCCCCGTATTCTACGTTAGTTTTGTATTCGGTTACATGAACACTTTTCCACTACATTGGTAGCACTTTGACACCCTCCGTCCAGTGTGAGAATCGACCAAAGACAGACAGGTTGTAATGATAGTATTTATTCAATATTCTAGGCTTCTCCCCAGGATTTTGTTTTCCATGGTGGCGCTCCCACTAGATAGCTGGCCCTCTAAAATTAGGGGTTGAGGCGCAAGCCTTTGGATGTGTCTCTGTAATCACACAACATTCGTGGAAGGTCTTTCGAGATGTTTTGAAAACTGATAAAAAACTGATTGCTTGTTAAACACTCGTCACTTCTGAACCCTAAGTAAGGGTTTCGGGTGTCTTGTCAGAGGATAGCTACCCCTGAATTTGTTATTGGTCAATTGAAACCGCAGAAAACAGTTGGCCCTGTTGAAGCGCCAAAGTGTGTTAAGTTGAGGGTTTATTGCAAGCGATATATGCGACAAGCAAACAACACGTCCTTCTAGTCATTCGTTCCTGGGGCTAATCGGAGCATTGAGGGGAATGTTTGAATGGCGCATTGTATTGGTTCTGCTTCACCCTGCTTGTGGACCTACAGGAGGAGGAGGGGCAGCAGAGCCTGGAGTGCGTCCAGGCCAACCAGTTCTTCCCCAAGAAGTCCCCTGTCCTGGAGGAAGAGAACATGCAGGTGAGCCGGAACATCTGTACAGCTGTTTCTAAATTAAGCATTTGGGGTGTGTCTTGCACACGGATAGCAAGTGAAATAGTCTGTTGACGGGGTCGGAGGTCTTTTTTTTTTTTTGGTTCACAACAGAATTATTTTGAGCCACAAAAAGGATGACCCCTTAAAATTGTGTGTGATCAACTGAGTTATTTGCATTTAAAAAGAGATGAACAATATTTAGCATTGGACTCAAATCTTTTGCATTGGATGCTTTCAATTTGAGAAACTATGCAGTCGCAAGCTCAGGAATGCCTCTAAAATAAAAAGCCCTCATGCCTAGACAACTACAGTTAAGGTTAATGTTTGAATGATGTTTTGTTGTTGAATAGCATATATTTCACCACTTCTATGTAAAAGCGGAGGCTATGGTTCTGAGCTTATGGGTACGGTTCTCTTCCTGCTTCCATGCCAGGTTCCCTTCTCCCAGCTGCATGGTGAGTTCACGGAGTATGTGGGGAGAGCGGAGGACGCCATCATCGCCATGTCCAACTACCGGCTCCATATCAAGTTCAAGGAGTCTGTGGTCAATGTGAGTCAGGTCCTCCGCTAAATATACCAATAGTTAGCGTTTAAGAGGATTACCTTAACAGCAGCCCCCTACCATGTGCCGTGTATGAGACGATGGATACAGTGGAGGCAGTGTCCACAGCGTTGATCAAAGCGAAATTCCACACCATGCCGCTAACTATATTTATACCGCTCTAGTAAGTGGCTTAAAGCAATCCGTCCCGTGTTTCCCACCCATTTGACCCACCCGTGTTCTGGTGGGGGGGTGCCACGCGGTGCAGATCTCTCTCGCACTCTCTCTCTCTCGCTCTCTCTCGCAGTTCTACTGTTTTTGTTGGAGAAAGTGAGGCAGAGAAGCGAGGAGTCCTCCTTCTTCAAACGTTCTACATGTAACTATTGTGTTAGTGTTTAAAAAAAAAAACGCCAAATAGATATTTAATACTGTTCCTAACTTTCCATCAACGACTAGTTTAATATGTTTTCCAAAAACAAGCAAGGCAGCAGGTGATCTAACCCTCAGTGTTTTGTTACTTGGCTGCTGCTGTGAGCGACCAGGCCAGGGCTTGAGCTGCACTCCTTCAGTCTTCCTTTTCTTCTTCCTTCTTCTACCATTCTCAGGATTAAACACATGAAAAAAAAAATAGTAAAATGAAAAATTCCTGTTCATAGACTACCAAACATTACTATTGTTTCTATATTAACTGCATAGATGTGTGGCAAAGGGCCGCACATCATTTTACAGTCCCCTAATTACTATGTATTTACTTGAAAAAATAGGTTACAATAATCTATTATTTTGTATATCACTAGTAAATCTAGTTCTAATTTTGACGTTTAAAGTTGGTTTGGTTGTAAAAATCTGATATAATTCTGTACTTTTCGTTCACTGAGTGAAGTTGGTAACCAATTCTACCTCCTCTATTACCCATCAGTGAAAGTAACAATTGCAGTTACCCAAGGCTAATGTTGGTAACGGCCCAAGTTGAATTATGTACAATCTACAAATTTAGATGGTACTTTCTAATGCACTACTTTTTCTCAAATAGTTTTTGTTCATGGTTCCGCCCATTTATAAAGGGTTCATTCAATTTAAGTTGAAAAAGGACATTGATACTTACCTGGTAACAATCTTGATAGGAACGGTTTGCCTCGGTTGTCATGGTACATCTCTTTAAATACTGGGTACGTTCTTGCAGATGTTTCTACAATTGACCCAGTAAGTCTAAACTGTCCCTGGTATCACTCGGCTCCAGGCATGTCTCTCGTACCTGATACCTTTTGGATTCAGTAAATACAAACTGTTACTATTTTGTTCTGCAATGTTTGTAAGTAAGACACACACATAACTTGAGGCATGAAGAGATGGATTCTTACATTTTGATTCTATTAATGAATTAGGCCTGCCATCGCCGGCGGTTGAAGTCCATCAACAATCCTCCCATCCTTCCTCCACAAATTAAGTTATAAAGGAATTGAGAATGATGAAGGAGGAGAACCCTAACTCTAGCTCTAGTGCTGAGTAGAGGTCCATCTGTACTTTGTGCTTTAAGGGGAACTTGCTTGAGCCCATTCATGCAAGTTTAATATTGCATGGAAAAGGGAATGTCTTACTTAACAACATTGCAGAACATGTATGCTAAAAGTTTGTATTTATTGCTGGGAAAATGAATAACCAGTTAGAGGTATAGGGTTAGATCATGGCAATACCATGGAAACAAACAAGGCTTCCTTTTTCAGGACAGTTCATCCTACTTTACCTAAAGTTTTTTTACTTAGGTTTGTTGTGGAACATTCATGGTACAAGTTGACTTTAATTGCATGGACAATGGACTATTCTATTCCAAGGGAAATGGTGAGAGCCTGGTAATACCATGAAGTCAAACAAGGCTTCCTTTTACAGGACAGTGTCAACTTATTAGTGAGTCAATTGTAATGTAATACTTGGTTACGTTGCAGAACATGTATGGTGCAAGTGTGTTTCAATTTCATGGAGTAAATGAGGAAATTACATGAGTAAACAACTGCAACAATGTACCCAGTATTTAAAAAGATGTACCATGGTCCCAGATGTAAACTTAGGGAAATGTAATGAACCCTTTATAAAAGGCTGGAGCCATGAACAATAACTACTTAAGAGAGATTAATTTATTGGAAAGTACTATCTTCATTTCTAGATACAGAATACAACTTGGGCTGTTCAACATAAACCTTGGATGACTACACTTGTACCTTGAATGGAAGGGTACTAGAGGAGGTATTTCTAATGATTGGTTACCTACTTTCCTAGGAAGCACCCAATTATATCTGAAATATTACCCACCTTCCAACTAACGTTCACAATTACATGGAACCAAGTGCGATTGGTTAAACTGATTTATTGGCAAGCTAAAAGCTGTAAAAAAAAATAGACCTTGGTGCGATTCAAGTTAATGTCCCTTTTTCAATACAATTCATAAATCGATCAAGGAAGCTCATCACTTGACACCTGGCTTCACAATGCTGTCGTAGAGGATTACATAATTTTGGGAGTACCTAGTAGCGCAATAAAGAATACAGGCCGGTAAAGGCCCCCATAGACGTTGGGAAGAGGGGGTTAGGGGGGGGGGTAGGTTGGGGGGGGGGGTCAGTTAGTTGCAATCTGCAACCTCACCACTAGTTGCCACCTCGACTTTACACATCATACCTTTAATAATTAGGAACTGTAACAGTTTTTTGTTTCTTACTTCCAAAAACGTAATAGGGACTTTTTTTTAAGTGTCTTCTTTATTACTGCATGACAAAACAATGTGGTAATGAAATTGAATGTGTCGGAACCACCAGAAATTAGCCATTAAACATTGAGTGTATATTATTACACCATTATATAACAACACAAAACGTATTTGTAACACCAGCATTTTTTTTTTTTTGGGGGGGGGTTATTTGTAAGTATTTGTAATAGAACTGATGCTTGTCAAAATAACTAGATGCTAAGATTCCCTGAGCGGTAGAGTGAAAGCTTGCTGTGTGCCTGGCGCAGGTGGATGTATGGATCTCTGTCAGAGTGGCAGTTTTGTTCATAGCTGTGTAAATCTTTGCGGTCAAATAAAAACCCATGTTTAGACCACAAAGCCCAAGTGTCGTTGCTAGTCATGACTCTTGGCGTATTTGATTGAATTTGTTCATTTAATATAACTTAGTTTAATTTCTCCTGTTCGACTAATGCAGTGGTTCCCATCCTTTCTTGCCCGGCACATTTCATCTGCTTCAACTCAAATAGTTTTTACCCAATAAACATCTGCCTTTATATCAGTGTCCCTTTGAACGTTATCACATCACAATTCTACAGAATAAGTAGTAGTACTAGCTTGCCTGTGGCTATAAATACTAAGGCAGTCAGTTTATACAGGACATCTATGTGTAGTTTAAAATAAAATAATAAATAAAACTGTTTTGATAAAATGGATGTCCTGCGACCCCATATACACATCAGGGGACCCCGACCCAAAGGTTGGGAACAACTGGACCAATGACTTGGTTGGCTATTAGGGAGCAGCCACATCCCAAATCCACATCAAAACAGCAGTGAAGAATAACGTTAAGTGTTGCGTAATTCCATCCTCTGTTGTATTCACTATGTATGAGACAATTGAGCTTTAAGACCGCTCCCTCCTAATATCTTCCCTCATTTCTGACCAACCAGGACAACAGTTCTAAGTGTTTAAGGGCCCTATGTCATCCAGCTGGTCAATTATGTATAGTATAGGGCCATATTTGAAAAAATAAGGGAATTAGTTTGGTTGTACTGTTAAGTAACTTGTAATACCCTAAGAAGTATTGAGATTGGATTGGGATCCTGCCTGAAAGAAAGCGTGATATGATATTTTTGCGATAACGCACACCCCTACCCTCCTGCACTGACCACCCTCATGCAGTCATAACACTCATGCAGTCATAACACTCATGCAGTCATAACACTCATGCAGTCATAACACTCATGCAGTCATAACGCTCATGCAGTCATAACACTCATGCAGTCATAACGCTCATGCAGTCATAACGCTCATGCAGTAGGCCTCTCAGCCCTCTGGCCTCTAGACCGACCAGCAGTGAGATAGGTGGTGATGAGGAAGAGGGAGACGGGGAGAGGAGAGGAGGGAAGGTGAGAGACCTGGAGATGCCTTTCACGGGAACGACAGAGTTGCCGTTCACCCAGCAGCCCAGTGTAATGGGAAGGGCGCCTTGCAGGCCGGGGGCCTGGATTAGAGCAGCGGGATACCAGTCGCAGACAGAATGTACAGACGGAAGCACAGCCATCAGGATGGCCAGCAGCATTTTCATTTCAACAAACTTGTGTCGGATAACCGTTTTGTTCTTCTGTTGTTGTTTTTTCGAATAGATGAGTTGTTGTTGTGAGGTGTCTGTAAGTACCCTGCGGTGCTGCACGGTGTGGGGTGGTGCACGTGGCTGTCATGTGCTTTTGCGTGTGTGCACACGTGTGGACGACTGGACGTACATGTCTGTTAGGCCAAATCCCAGTAAGGGGTAGAAATGGGATTGGGCCTAAATCTGAATGGAGGTGTGGGCCGGTTTTATAACTTCCAAGGGGTGGGTGAGGAGAGGTATCTGTCTATCCTGGAGAGAGCTCGATGCCGCCATTACCATGTAAGGGAATCCACTGGATTCAACAACCTCATATGGCTTTATTAAAGGAAATGAACAGCATTCTGGGAGTCTAATGGATTCCACAAAGACGCTTGCTCCACCAACCAGTAAAAGTACAATAATAGTATATGTTGTTTGGAGGGATGTGATTGGACAGCACTTCTATTCAGGCTTCACATATTTATGTGTTTGTGGATATATGGTTGGTTGTTACTCTTCCTTCCTGCTCCGCCACGCGCTCTGGGCTATCTTTCCGTCACGCATGGCTTTGAACCGTGTGTGAAACAGATCATTAAACGGTTTCTGTCGGACAACCAAGCCCAGCAGAGGCATCCATAGAGGCCAAGCCAGTTTAACAGTAAAGTCTGTGTTCTCATACTCCTCCAATGTGCCAAACGATAACCGGCAGATAAACATTGACTGAGTTCAGGGGGGGGGGGGGTTATGTGCTGTTGGTGGAACGACACCATCGAGGGTTCATGCAACAAAAAAAACTTTGACTGGTGTAGTGCAGACACAGCATGCTAATAGATTTTTTTTATTACACTATTGCGTAACAAATGACAACCTGTTTTTGATTGACACTAACCGGCTTTGAACCGTAAATCATTAAAGTGGTTGCATGTGGTAGTGGCATTCCTAGCCTGCTGGTGTTGTGGAGCACACGTTATATTTTTGTGTGTGAGAGTGATGCTAACATTAGCATAAGCATTAGCATGGGAGCATGCCTCAGTGTTGAGTGACAACCTGCCGGCTCCCCAACAGGTGCCTCTGCAGCTGATTGAGAACGTGGAGTGCCGGGACATCTTCCAGCTGCACGTCACCTGTAAGGACTGTAAGGTGGTCAGGTAGGCCCCACGCACAAACGCATAAACACACACACACACACACACACACACACACACACACACACACACACACACACACACACACACACACACACACACACACACACACACACACACACACACACACACACACACATCAAACTGTCAATGGACACATCCGTTGCGCGATTGAAACCTTCTGATTGCCTATGTTAAAGATTTCTTACAAGAAAACCTATGAAATTATCTTTTTGGAGTTCTTCAGTACAGTATTAAGTATAATCGAGAGCTTGGGGAAAGTATTGTATACTACTAAGCGCAGAACTTGGAGGTCCGAACAACTCTTTTCCATCACCTCCGTCCGCAGGTGCCAGTTCTCCACCCTAGAGCAGTGCCAGGAGTGGCTGAAGCGGCTGAGTGCGGCGGGACGGCCCCCATCCAGCCTGGAGCACCTCTTCTCTTTCGCCTTCCACGCCTGGTGCATGGACGTCTACGCCGGGGAGAAGGAGCAGCACGGCGAGCTCTGCAGGCCAGGTAGGGCTGCCGATCCCTGACAACCTTTGGTGTGATCCCTGACAACCTTTAGGTGGGATCCCTGCAAACCAGCCCCTCCCCTCCACCTCCATTCTCCAAGACTAGGGCCCAATCTCGTTTCTTTGTTCTACAAAAATCTCCACCTTAACCCTACCCCTACCCCTTAACCCTACCGCTCAACCCTACCCCTACGAAATGGGACGACAACCCTTCACGACCCAGTACGTCATTAGTAGTTGTTGACGGGGTTTTGATTTAATTTTATTTTGATACAATATCTGTCTCTGGAATTTTACTGAATAGTTTGAATGCCTTAGGAATGCAACCTTACGCACATGGAAAAGCACGGTATGGTTAGATAAGAATATTATTCATGCTCACAATCTGTTAGAAACTGCAGAAACTTAATTTTGGATCAAACATTATGCAAGATCAACATAATGTATAAAACCAGAATAAACATAGAACTTGAGGTAGTATGCCATCCATGTAAAACATAAATATTAGGGGTGTAACGATTCACCAATACGAATCGGTATCCGGTCTGATTAACACAGATGCGACTACATCCTCTGCCCCCCCCCCCCCCCCTGCAGCTGACTATTATCTATCAGATTGATTCATATCTCATCAAATCGCACCAGCCCTACCCCAGCCCTACCCCAAAATCTCAGGGGTAGGGCTGAGATTTTGCTAGAACAAAGAAACAAGATTCACCCTTTCCCAACTCCCTCTCAGCTGTTACTCTTTTATTTATGTCGTCCATCCCCTCTTCAACGCAGGCGAACACGTGACGTCCTGGTTCAAGAACGAGGTGGAGCGGATGGGCTTCGACACCCAGAACGCCTGGAGGATATCAGACATCAACAGTAGATTCAGGTATGGGGATCTGGCCCATGAATGGGCATTGAATACTTTTGCTCCCGGGGCCCCCGGACAAATCCCCCCAGGATCAGTTAAGATCACAATTATAACTCAAGCAATGTTGGAATAACAAACAGCTATGTGCCTGACACAACAACACACAGGCTAATTGTATTTAGTTTTATATTACAGCACATCGTTCATTTGTTTCAATAGCAAAGCGTTGATAAGAGCCCATTCCAATACCTTCTGCTGAGTCAATCACAGCGCATCGTCTCATCGTCTCTGTGTCTCCCTGGCCTCGCTCACCCCTCCCAGGCTGTGCTCCAGCTACCCCCAGCAGCTGCTGGTCCCTGCCTGGATCACCGACAAGGAGCTGGAGAATGTGGCCGCATTCCGGTCGTGGAAGAGGTTTCCAGCTGTGGTGTACAGGTCTGTTGCTCGCTGTTCTCCTACTCTCTCTGTTCCGCACGTCTTTGGTCTGTTCTTTGTGTGTGACACACATGGCACCAAACACCAAACTAAACCGAAGATATCTACCGCAGCGTCTGTTGACGTTTTCTCTTTGAAGTGTTTGCTCCCCGTGCTGTGGTTGTGCTGAGCCCTTCGTAGAGGCACCTCAAGCATGGGATATCCATCCATCCATCCAGCCCTTTTACTACATGGAGCGAAATGCTCCATGTGAATAAACCTTTATATCTTGATCCCTCTGCTCGGATCTCCAGGCACGTGACCACGGGGGCGGTGATCGCTCGCTGCGGCCAGCCTGAGGTGAGCTGGTGGGGCTGGAGGAATGCAGACGACGAGCACCTGGTGCAGTCCATCGCCAAGGCATGCGCTGTGGACGGCATCAGCCGCAAGCATCAGGCCAACGGCGGCTACAGCAACGGCACCGCACTGCCCGATACGGACTTCGGTAAACCCCGAGCTCATTCAATGATTCATTTATATTTACTAAATTAAAGCAGACGCTTTTATCCAAAGCGACTAAAAGGGTTAATACACACATTGACACACTGGCGGTGGAGTCAACCATGCAAGGCGACAGCCAGCTCGTCGGGAGCAGTTAGGGTTAAGTGTCTTGCTCAGGGACTTGCGGTTGTCTCTGTCTCTGCTTCTCTCTCACCTTGTCACTGTCTCTACATCTCTCTCTCCCATTGTCTCTGTCTCTACATCTCTGTCTCTCTCATCTTGTCTCCGTCTCTACATCTCTCTCTCTCTCTCTCTCTCTCTCTCTCTCTCTCTCTCTCTCTCTCTCTCTCTCTCTCTCTCTCTCTCTCTCTCTCTCTCTCTCTCTCTCTCTCTCTCTCTCTCTCTCTCTCTCTCTCTCTCTCTCTCTCCCCTCTTGTCTCTTTCTCTACATCTCTCTCTCTCACCCCTTGTCTCTGTCTCTACATCTCTCTCTTCCCATATCGCTATCTCTTGCTGTACACATGTACCCACACACATTGACATTCCTTAAATATATCCACCATCCCTACAGTTCTATCTTTACACACACACACACACACACACACAGCTCTGCAGCCTCACTATCAGTGCTTTTTGCATCAGACAGCATTGAGCAATATGGCCTGCCAGGGCATGTCTGAAAGATCTGCTGTGCACACAAACATCAGACATCCATCAAAACACTGCCGTCCTCTGGGGAATCCTGTATCAAACTTCCACAGGAGATTCATGAATCAATCTCCTGCTAATGAATCCCCCACCAGGGGTTTGCCTTAAAATAACTCGGTCACGTCTTGGTTATTCATAATAGATTTGGATAAAGTACCCCCTTTCTTGCTCACTGGTTCTTTTATTGTGATCAGAGAAAACTTTTTGGCACCTCTCCCCTGGGGGTGTATATATTCACGTGATGATGAAATCTGTATGGATCTGAGTAATAGTAACACGGTTGGAAAGGATCTAAATGGAAACATTGAGTAACAAAGACGGGAAACATGTAAAGGAATCGCGGTTTCAGTGAGCGTGTGTTGTTTTGTTGCATCAGAGTCGTCCCTGACCAACAACTCTGAGGTGGAGACGCTGGCCATCCAGCCCCACAAGCTGCTGATCCTGGACGCCCGGTCCTACGCCGCCGCCGTGGCCAACCGCGCCAAGGGGGGAGGCTGCGAGTGCCCAGGTAGGATGCCCGCTCCGGCACCCCCCAGTGGCTCCCACCACGGTTGTCTGGATGTTTTATGGGAGAATCCTGCTCCGAGAGGACTTTAGTTATCGGGAGCAATGGCGGCTGTAGGATGGAAAGCATCGAGGTAACGATTCCTGTTCATCCTCCTCTGAAGAGTAGCCACACACGGTTCCAGGCAGAAAGTTAGTTGGGTGAAAATGCGTTATGCCATTCAGAAGGAGCAGTTGCAAGAGCAGACGTGGTGCTGTTTCCTGAGATAAATGTAACCCTTTTAAATATAGTGAAAAAACGTAATTATTATTGTTTAATTATGAAGCTCATAATTATGAGAGCTGTAATTAGAGGATGGCTGAGCGAGGGCTGTTCATTTAGGTTGTTTATGTTTTAAATGTTGCCCTCTACCGGGCTGCTCGCTTTCCAACTCTCAAATCTGACCTACAGCAGCGTTAAAACGTTGGTAGCATTGTTTAGTCTGGTTGGGGACGCCTGTTTCCCTGCTGTTGTTGACGTCTGTTTTCCTGCTGTTGTTGTTGTCTGTTCCCCGGCTGTTTCAGAGTACTACCCCAACTGTGAGGTGGTATTCATGGGCATGGCCAACATCCACTCCATTCGCAAGAGTTTCCAGTCCCTACGTTTTCTCTGCACCCAGATGCCTGATCCAGCCAAGTGAGTCGGTCTCTCTCTCTGTCTTCCTAACTGAAAACAATATTCTTGAACTAGAACGCCAGGTATTTTTTCTCAACCAGTGCTGAATGTGGTTTGTTTGTTTCCTCGATAACTAAATTTTGACCCGTCGATCTGGATCATCTGAGGCCGGTTTCAGAAGCTTTGGCACCGTTCCATGCAGATGATTTTGATCTCTCCTCTTTTTTAGACTATTGCTCTAACTCTCTCACTCTCTCTTCTCCCGCTCCATTTCTGTCTCAGTTCCTCCCTCTCTCTCTGTACGTCCCCACTAAGCAGAGTCTCGTCCCTGCAGGGGACTGTGCTGAATCTAGAGATCCCCAGGGTGTAGCGTTCACTAGTGGGATAATGAGTGGCTGTGGTAAAGCTTGGTTGAAGACGATGTGGTGTTTATACAGCTTCACCAGCACAAAGATGTGTCATACATGGCCTGCTCTGTTTGCTTTTCTCCAAATATAGGGGGTAAAAGAGTTGAATTGAAAGGAAAACAAAGCTATGGCTGAGAATACCCTTACAGAGTTTTTCCACCATACTATACTTCGACTAGACGAAGCAATCCAGCGCGGCTGGGAATTACATTTGAATTACAACCGGGCCTCACCCTTGAAGGTGTGTTCTTAACCGAGGATGGGCTTGTCTTGAGTCGATGACAACGCTCAAACTTTTATGCCTGTTTAGCTCTTTATTAAAGCCTACCATAAAATCGGATTGATTAGTTTAAGACCCATTTGATATATTTGGGTTGTCTCAGACGGACAGCGACACGCACAATAAAATCTGCGATGATCTATTCAGTTTGACGCTCAATATTCACCCTTTTTTAAATTCCTAATCTCAATAGCTCATTGACAGCACATTTATTTAATGGAAGCGGTAAAATCATAAAAAAAAAAAATGTAACCGCCACCCGTAGAGCGTTCATAACGGTAAACGCCACGTTTCCACTCTGAGGTGTCTGTGCTTCTGTCTGTGGCTGACCTCTGCCCCCCCCCCCCCCCCCTGCAGCTGGCTGTCGGCCCTGGAGAGCACCAAGTGGCTTCAGCACCTGTCCCTGCTGCTGAAGGCGGCGCTGCTGGCGGTCAACGCCGTGCACCGCGACCACCGGCCCGTCATGGTGCACTGCTCCGACGGCTGGGATCGCACACCCCAGATCGTGGCGCTCTCCAAGATGCTCCTGGACCCGTACTACCGCACCATCGAGGTACGGCGGCCGAGGGAGCCCTGAAAGGCCACGCGTGTGGACCTGTTGTTTCATGCACGGTTTCTATGATTAAGTTGGCGGGAATTTGGGTTGGCGTGTATTTCCTGCCATGTTTTGATTACGCATTAATTCAGTTGAGCTGTTTTATTTGTATTTTTTTATAAAGTTTTGGAGTGCTTGCAAAAGTTCCCACAATGTTAGCAAATACTTGACTAAATGATACATGCTAAAAAAATAACACAACTCATGTAAGGGTTAGGGTTAGGGTTAACCCTCCTATGTTTTGTTTCTGTGTTTGCATACTAAGCTGTTAAGTTGGAACCAATAGTTCTGTGCTTTCCTGTAAGACGACATTACCCATGCAGTTGTCTGCGTTTGCAAACCTATCTAATTGCACTCATTTTGTGTGTGTGTGTGTGTGTGTGTGTGTGTGTGTGTGTGTGTGTGTGTGTGTGTGTGTGTGTGTGTGTGTGTGTGTGTGTGTGTGTGTGTGTGTGTGTGTGTGTGTCTCCGTCTCCCAGGGCTTCCAGGTCCTGGTGGAGACGGACTGGCTGGACTTCGGCCACAAGTTCGCCGACCGCTGCGGCCACGGGGAGAACTCTGAGGACGTGAACGAGCGCTGCCCGGTCTTCCTGCAGTGGCTGGACTGCGTGCACCAGCTGCAGAGGCAGTTCCCCTGCTCCTTCGAGTTCAACGAGGCCTTCCTGGTCAGTGTTCATCCCCAGTGGTACTGCAGGGAGATCCGCCGCGGGCTGAGGATCTGTTTCCGCTGGGATTCTCCAATTTAGATCACCACAAACGACACGAGAGACTCCCAAGTCCTGTGCGACATCTGTCTTCCAATATGCAATTTCTGTTTGGGGGTGTTGCTTGTTGTGGGTGGGTCTGTCCTATAATCAAATCTGAGGCGATTTATGATCATACTAGGGTATTTACAAGTTCCTACATACCAGCTCATCGGTGTATAATTACGTGTGTGTGCGTGTTTGTGTGTGTGTGTGTGTTTCTGCGTGTGCACGTGTGGGTCTGTGTGTATTTGTGTGTTTCTGCGTGCATGTGTGTGGGTATATGTGTGTGGGTATGTGTGTGTGTTTGTGTGTGTGTTTCTGCATGTGTGTGTGTGTGTGTGTGTGTGCAGGTGAAGCTGGTGCAGCACGCCTACTCGTGTCTGTTCGGCACGTTCCTGTGCAACAGCGGCAAGGAGCGGGAGGACCGCCACGTGCAGGAGAGGACCTGCTCCGTCTGGTCCCTGCTGCGCAGCGGCAACCGCGCACTGTGCAACATGCTCTACTCCTCGCAGTCCGAGACGGTACGTCCCCTCCCTCGGGCCCCTCGGGAGGACCCTTCTCCCCAGGGACCTGGGAGTGGTGATCAGATGTAGGGAGGGACCCACGGCTCTGGGAATGCAGATTGTGGCAGCGTTGCGTAATTCTCTGCATTGCTTTGCCAGTGGGTTCTAGAGACACTAAATCTGGATTAATTACCCTCTGGGCAGTCTTTTTGCGGTGACATTGTTTTCTTGGTGGTTGCATTCCAAGGCGTGGTTCTTTTATCTACATTCTTCAATTAATGATTCGTTTTTATGATTTGATGATGGGGAAAAAAATGAGAGCTCTAGAAGAACTTTTGATTTGAGACGTAGATCCTCAGAGTGTGGTTCTGTTTTCCTCTTCAGGTGCTGCACCCGGTGTGCCACGTGCGTAACCTGATGCTCTGGACGGCCGTCTACCTGCCCAGCTCCTCCCCCACAACGCCCAGCGACGACTCGTGCGCGCATTACCCTGCGCCCGGCTCCAGCCCGGAGGAAGCAACTCTCGGAAGGTCAGCCTGCCCCCTGTTCACCCGTCTACCCGGCCCGTTGCACCATGAGATCCACCAGCAGACCACTCCAGGTTGAGGGTGGATTCGCCCCACATCACCACCACCTAGAGAGAAGGGGGCCTAGTCTTCTGGTCGTCCGATGCTTCTCTATCGGCATCGGATCCCAAAGCAGCCGCTGACAGTCGCTAGGGCAGAACAGGTTGTCGCTTCGCTTCTAAACCTAAGAGTAAACCTAGGGTCCTAGGGTACGTCGAATGCTGTTAACAACATTCACTTTTCTCAGATTAATAGTTAGTGTGACGTGTCGCAACGCATTTTGCCATGAGGGTTCAATTTCCGCTAGGTCTGTTATGATTTAACAATATTCTTGGCAATCTGTCACATGCTACATGCATGACGTATTGGCTTCGGCAAAAGGCTCAAGAATCATTTGTTGCCTCCCCCTTACCCCCCCAAGTCCTCCATACCACTCTTATGAACTTATTGTATGATGAACGTCCTGGCACGTAATGGACGCACTTATTGTATTTTGAACGTCCTTAAAAGTAATACTTACAAAAGGTTGACCTAGCAATTGCTAGTGCTTGGCACTCGGTTCTATGAACATCAATACTGTACTGACATCGATATATTGTTTCTCCTTCTTCTGACAGATGTACTTACTGTAATTCGCTTTGGATAAAAGCTAAATGCGCTAAATGTAAATGTATTAGCAGTCTCTCCCGTTTGGCCAAAAAGACTCTCCCTTCTCTCCTCGACGCAGACGCCCCAAGACCCGCTCCTTCGACAACCTGCCCAGCGCCTGCGAGCTCGGCAGCATGGCTGCCCCCAACCGGCGCTCCAGCGACCCCAGCCTCAACGAGAAGTGGCAGGACCACCGGCGCTCCCTGGAGCTCAGCTGCGTCACCGCGGGGCCCGACGGCGGAGCGGGGGGCCCGGAGGACCTGGAGGACCAGACCGACGGTCCGATGTACGCGGACACGGCCGAACCCGAGCCCCAGCCGGAGGAACGGGGACCCAGGCCGCAGCGGCCGCAGTCGCCCGGCGTCCCGGTGGCGGGGCCCCCGGAGCGGCAGGAGGCGGAGCTGTCGGTGGCGCCGGGCGTGGCGGAGGGCCAGATGGAGAACATCCTGCGAGAGGCCACCAAGGAGGAGGCGGCGGCGGCGGTGGCGGCGGCCGTCCACAGAGAGAGGGGCGTGGCTCAGGTCGTCTCCAACGGAGACACAGACATGGGGAAAGGTATAGGAAGTGTAGAGAGCGACGAGAAGCGTGCGGAGGTTGATGGCGGAACGGAGAATCAGAGTGAGCCGCTGTGCAACGGCCACCCTGAAGAGGATGTGGTGCTGGCGTCGGCAGCGGAGGGGGGTTTCCCAGGCGTCCCTCCCCTCCCTGCCAGTACGTCAGAGGAAACGGAGCGGATGCAGCAGAGCCTGGAGGCTGACGTTGGTAGGATCTTAGAAGAGCTGGTCAAGCAGGTGATGGACGGTTGTACTGAGCCACAGCCACAGGGGCAGTCAGCATGGCCTCTTGAGCCAGAGGACGCTGCATCCCACAGAACTCACACCAACGGCTGCCTTGTTGGCACCTTGGTAGAGCCGGGGCTCAGCTGTCACTGTGGCGAGCCCCCCAAGCCCCTGGTGCCGGCCAATAAGACTGCGTCTCTCATGGAGAGCTCCACCGAGACTCTGACGGACGAGACTTGCGGTACGCTGGAGCCAGCGGCGCCGTCGCCGCCCGGCCCCCAGACCAGCAAACCCCTGCCCCAGCCCGCCAGGATGAACGGCCTGGAGGCCAGGCAGCAGCCGGCGGTCGCCAGGACTCCCAGCGGGGCCCACAAGCGGCCCTCCCTCAGTGCCTTCCAGTCCACCAACGGCGAGGGGCTGTGCAACGGCGAGGAGCCCTGCAACGGGGCCCCCGCCTGGGCCAAGGCGGCCGCCGAGCGGGGCCCGCTGAGCCGGCAGGCCTCCCTGGCCAGCGGCGGCTCCCTGGGCCCGCAGCCCCGCGGCTTCTGCCCGCACCGCTGCACCCACATGCCCGCGGGCCGCCCGGCCGGCAGCCCCGAGCAGCAGTCCCGCCTGCACCTGGACGACGACGGGCTGACGCTGCACCCCGACGCCATCCAGCAGCGGCTGCGGCAGATGGAGGCGTGCCACCAGAAGGAGGTGGAGAGCCTGAAGAGGCAGATGCAGGAGCTGCGCACGCGGCTGGAGAACCAGCAGCACGGGGGCTGCCCGCGGCTCAACGGAGACCAGGGAGACGAAGGGGTGAGGCCCCTCACCGTCACTGGGACCGTCACTGCATACGTTTAGACAATGATCTCACGTGTGTTGGACCCTGATATGAAGGCGTGTCCTCTGAACATATTGCTATTTCTGCAGCCGTCTAGATTTCACCATCCATCTAGATTACACCGATCCGACAGGCTGTTTGACCTTTTTATTCTCTTATCTTCCTTTTTCTTATCTTCGTTGTTCACTTCAATAGCAATTGTACTGCATCAAGTAATCAGTGCACCATGGAGGGATCCATCAGGAAATGGATCTGTTAAAACAGGGCGAGCGGTGTGATCGTGTTATGACGTTGTGTGTGTGTGTGTGTGCGTGCCCCCTGCTCTGCAGACCTCCATTATGGACTCAGAGTACAACATGGATCCCAACTGCCTGTCCCGCTGCAGTACGGAGCTGCTGTCGGAGGCCAGCTGGGAGCAGGTGGACAAGACGGACGCGGAGGTACGGCGGTCACTCTGCCGCAGCGGGCCTGGGTGAAATGTTGAGAGTTTAGGGGCGGTTAGGGTGGGGACATGCAGGTCTGTCAGAGCAGAGGTGAGATAATGTACAGGTTCCTAAGGGTGGTGATGGAAATTTGAAGGAGCACATTTATAGCTATCTGAAAACCCATAGCTGGTCTTTAGATTGTCCTTAAAGAACTAGTGAGCCCACTGTTTCAGATGGAATCCGCACACTCAAACACAAGTTTTAGGAAAGAGGGGGGCGTGTTATCCCCATGGCTGTGACCCACGCTTTTTTAGTACCGTTGTTGTGTAACTGCGTAATAATGAGCGATGTTGTATATGGAATCCGCCACTCCCAGTAGAGTTATACTATAGATGTCCGTTAAGCTTAACCCTCACTCGGACCGCTGCTCAGACGTAGCTTCACCCTCCACACACACCCTGGCGTTATATGTACTATATGTGTCTGGGAAGCCTTCCCCTCGGACGTGGGTATTAAATAAACGTGCTGCTCAGACTGGATGCGCTGCTCCACATGCTGTATTGGCCATCACTTTGTGAAGGATGCAGAGCATTGCCAGGGTCAGGGTATGGCACATCCCTAGGGGGGCATGAGGTGCTAGAGCCAGTCAGGGGTAGGACCAACCCTAGGGGGGCTCCAGGACATGAGGTGCTTGCTGCCTGTTGCAGGTGACCCGCTGGTACCCAGACCACCTCGCCGCCCAGTGCTACCGCTGTGAGAGCCGCTTCTGGCTGGCCAGCAGGAAGCATCACTGCAGGTAAAAACACACACACACACACACACACACACACACACACACACACACACACACACACACACACACACACACACACACACACACACACACACACACACACACACACACACACACATATATACACACACACACAGCCACACACAGCTGTTAATACACCCCCCCCCTCCCCAACTCATTCAGTTCTGTGAGTTTGTTCTACATGTTTTGTTTTTAAGGGGTAGGAACAAAGGTTACTCTGTGCTGTCTGTGGCCCAGCGCTCATATCTTGTGAAATAATAATAAGGCCTGTGTCTCACGATCTCTAGCCCATACCCTCATCGCTTGCTGATGTCTGCTCTCTGTTCCTCTGATTTAACTGTTAACTTGGAGCAGTCCTGCTTGCACCCATCATCCCTGGGACGCGGCACTATTCGGGGGTGAAACATCGTTATCAGGAAAAAAAAATTAAAGTGATCTGTCTCCCTTAAACTCCATTCTCATGCTCAGTGCTTTGCAAGCTTTCTGTTCCAGCCGGTCTCTGTTAAGAGAGGGAGCTCTAGTGTGTGTGTGTGTGTGTGTGTGTGTGTGTGTGTGTGTGTGTGTGTGTGTGCGTGTGCGTGCGCCACCTTATTGGCCCATGTGACATTCTCCATTGTGTACCCTCTCCTCCACAGTGGAAGAGAGCCTGTCCAGGAGGTCTGGTGAGATCCCGTGCTCCCCCCCCCCCCCCCCCCCCACCCCCACCCCTGTACTTGTCATCCTCCCAGACAGAACCTTCCCCTCCTAGCACCTCACACACACTCACACATATATATACACACACGCACGCACACTGCATCCTCCCTGCCCTGTGGGTTCTGTTGAGGCGTAGAACCAGCGCAGCGCCCACTCAGACTCATAGCGTGAGAGGCCTGCAGTGCGGCACGGCTTTCCACCATTTAACCTTTGCACCGTGACAACGGGTTTGGACGATGGCGCGAGGGGTCGCTACACTGCTAACCTCTCGCCTGTCCATCCACGACGTCACGTGCTTCCTTCTTTGCCCCCACCCCCCCCACCTCCCTTCCATCTAATCCGGTCCCCATAGCAACCCCAGTTCTGGCCTTATGCTGCCTCTCCCTCCCACCACCATCCTCCCCCTGCAGCTCAACCGCTAACTGCATGGTTCTGCATCAGAGGTCGGTGGCGTGCTCAGGGGTGAAGCCCCGCTCCTGGCCAGGACTCGTACTCTACCGGGGGGGGGGGGGGGGGGGGGGTCTCGACTTCTAGTGAGGGGGGGTCTCGACTTCTAGTGGGGGGTTCTGATCAAAGCCAAAGACAAAGCTGTCCTCATTGTCCAGTCGCTCATCTTCTCATGCATCATGTTTTTGTTCATGTTTTTTTTGGGTTGTTTTTGTTGCTGTTGTTGTTGTTGTTGTTGTTGATGCACATCTGCGTGTGAGAGCATTGAGGCTAACGCCCGCATGTATACAAACAAAGATAAGAGCAGCTCTTCGTCTCTCACTTGTAACGTATAATACCATAATGAGTGACCAGTGTGGGCAATGGGGGTTAACGCTCTTGTCTCCCCCCCCCCCCTCACAGGAACTGCGGTAACGTGTTCTGCGCCAGCTGCTGCGATCAGAAGATCCCCGTGCCAAGCCAGCAGCTGTTCGAGCCCAGCCGCGTGTGCAAGTCCTGCTATGGCAACCTGACGCCCTGCCCCGGCATGGGCCCCCGCCTGGCCCCGAGTCTGGGCCCCCTGGACGTGGAGCAGGACCAGGGCATCACAGTCAGCTCCGACTAAAGCCCGACACCCCCGGGACTTACAGGGTGGGGGGGTGGCGGGGGGGGCTGTGGGCCGGACGAAACACTAGGCTCTATCCCTTTACTCCCCAGCCAGCGGTGACGCTATTCTGCTGCGGGAGAGCACAGGAGCTACACAGAGTATCCCATGGAAGTGTGTGTGTGTGTGTGTGTGTGTGTGTACTACGGATTGAAGTGTATTTACAAGAGAGGAACGTGTACAGTAGAAGCTTGATGAACTTTGATGGGCAGCCGTCTCCTTGAGTGAGTGTGTTTGCCATGCGTGTGTGTGTATGTGTGTGTGTGCGCATAGCAGGCTGAGAGTGAGAGAGAGATAGGAAAATGCAAACAACTGAACATGCATATTGCTGAGCAGGCCGGCGGTCTGTCGGACAGCACCTTAAGGCCCAGGAGTCCCTGCTCCCCCAGACGGGCTGCACTTTGACATTGAGCCCGCCAGAAGATCATGGAAACCTCTGCAATAAATGTTACTTTGTTCTTACCCTTTCCCCCCTCTCCCATCAGCCCCCCTCCGCCTCCCAGTAGCAGGTTCTCTGTCCAAACCAGTGACCCCTTTCTGTCGAACGACTGCAGAGTATTTCACCCTCTTTTGCGCTTTATCACCTCACGACACATGAGGTCATTAAGATGTTGAATCCTGCCGTCATGACACAAGCATCTCTCTGGAAAGACCGGAACGGGATGTCAGGCATTCGTCCCCAACGGAGCTCCATTGAACAAGTGCTCCGAGCTGAACCCACCCCCAGTCCCCCCTCCATCCCCAAGGGCTTCTTCCTCCTCCTCCTCCTCCTCCTCCTCCTCCCAGAGTGGTGTATGATGAGGGGGGACCCGTCCTCTTGGTGACCTTCATCAGAGAGCAGTGTTGTTGACCATTGACAATGTGGCCATTGTTCTCCTGCCACGCCAAGAGGACTGCACCACAGCCCCCCTCCCCTGGCCTCTCCTGTCTGCAACCACTTCAGCACCCCCCCCCCCCCGCCCTCGCTGGCGTCTCTCCCCAGCAGGTCCTGGGTGCTGGACAGCCTTGTGAAGACACCTGTTCCAGAGGACAGCCAGTCTTCAGCCGACACCACAAGCAAGGTCATGTTGGGGCCCTGGCCTGCCACAGGCTGGACACCATGGGAGGATATTGACGGAGATACACGCACATATATTTTTTATTATTATTATTTACTTAAGATTATGTTGGAATTGATATTTGGGGTGGGGTAGGTGATGGCAAACATTGAAAAGATGAAAGTGAAGGTGCTTAGGGGGGTTAAACGACACGGCTGGCCCCCATGACCTTGGTTGCGCTGCCCTGTCGTCTGCGTTGTCATTTCCGTCTTGGGTTTCCCTGTACGGAGAAGACCTTCCACACTCCTGCAGGACCACCGGCTAGCCTGCACCCTGCCTGCCAGCCCACTGCCCACCTCCTCACACACACACTCACACACACACACTTTGGTTTTGTAAAGCAAATGAATGAATTAAATAATATATTCAGAGAAGTATATAGCATTTAAGAAAAAGGCTAAACAAATGTATAGAATCCTTTTGAATCGTGGCTCACTAAAATTAGTCACCAAAAAAGTTTCTTGTTTTCCTTGATTTTCTTTTTTTTTCTGGTCTAATTTTCCTCTGTTCATTACAACCAAATCTATATTGTCAAACTGTAGAATTTTTCTCCTTTTTAAATAGTTCACACTTGACACGTGTGCTGCGTTAAGTGCTATTAGTTTTTCCTTGGAAATGCAACGATTTCTCTTTTCATTAATTATTGTTTTATTTTTTAATTGCTGTTACAAAATGAAAAAGGACTAAAAATGTAAGTTGGGAAAATGAATTTGCCCCTGCATAATCAGTGTTGGGTCGTGAGCAGAGCTAGAGGGGGAAGTTAGAAGTAGCTTAGCATGAAGGGCCATGGTGCTGCAGGTCCTTCAACCTTTCTTTTTGTTTGGAGAGGGCCGAGGCCAACAGATGGAATAATCGCATCTGTATTCCATCTAGAACTGACCATCAGGCACAGTTTGGTATGGTCATCTGAATTCGGCCATAGTGCAGGCACAACACATGCAGACTGAATATTTATGGGGAGTATATGAGAGATATACAGTCATGAGTGAGTCCAATACCAGACCCTTCTCAGCTCAAGGACAGTCTGCGAAAATTCTAACAATCCAAACCTACCTGTGGAAGTGACACACACACACACACACACACACACACACACACACACACACACACACACACACACACACACACACACACACACACACACTCACACAGGCGTAGCTCATGATATGCTTTGAAATGCTGGTGAGAAAATAAACACCCCAAAAGTGGTATGCAGCAAGTAAAGCCAGCAGCCTGCACCTTAGACAACCAAACCTTCCTTCCCCTCGGCCGTAGTCTTACGCAGGGCTCCATTAGGACATCCGCATACAAACACTACCTCTATTTTGTACACACAAATATAGCCTCCTTCACATGACAAAAAGTCCAAACATCGATTCACATTTAGTAGTTCTTTGGCGACAATTTGCCGTGTTGAGAACAGCCTTGATGGTCCTCTTCCGTATCTTTGGGTCGGACAAGCTCGGCCGAATCATTAATCATCTCTTGCGCTGTGTGTGTGTGTGTGTGTGTGTGTGTGTGTGTGTGTGTGTGTGTGTGTGTGTGTGTGTGTGTGTGTGTGTGTGTGTGTGTGTGTGTGTGTGTGTGTGTGTGTGTGTGTGTGTGTGTGTGTGTGTGTGTGTGTGTGTGTGTGTGTGTGTGTGTGTGTGTGTGTGTGTGTGTGTGTGTGTGTGTGTGTGTGTGTGTGTGTGTGTGTGTGCGTTGCTGCTAAGGGTACGACGATCACTCCAGTTATAACCCTGTCAGGGTTACTGGAGCCTTGTCAGGGTTACCCTGACAAGGCTCAATGTTCACTTGGTTTCTCTCTTCCCTTTTCCCTCTTCCCTCCTGTTCTGCAGGCTGTGAATGGACATCTCACATCTCTATTTGTGACGTTTATCAAAACACATGTGAAAGAATTGTACAAATACAATCCGAACGTCGATTTAGAGTCCTGCTATCATGATGGAGGGTGTCCCTGTTTGGTCATCCTTCAAAACAATCAAGTGTTATGCTGGGAGGGAGACCAGATCATGCAGGTGTCGTCAACGTCGTCCCCCTCACTGCTCACAAATGTTGTAAAGGCTTTGGCAGCTTCAAACCTAATCATGTCAGTCCCCCACCTCACCATCGCACGAATACACACACCATTACACATGCATGGTGGGGGGCCCCTGCACACTTTGGAAACACACCAGGAATGGGAAATCTGAAAACCTTCATTCAGTTCACCCCCTTGACAACGTCTAGAGTGGATGTACGAGAAAGAACTCTTCTGAGTAGAGGCAAAAACAGTGTCACCACAAGGCCATTCCGTACCCCTATTTGTTGCAATAAGGGGGTTCTAAATTGGAAAAAGGTATCTGCGGATCTGGTTGTTGGTCTTGGACACAGACATTTCATTGGGTGCTTTGTGAACAAGCAGTTAACCCGAGAATAAAGTGACTTTGAAGCGAGTTTGCGTGAATATTTGAGTTGACCGTCTCTTATTAGAGACCAGTGCCAAGCAGTGTTGCCAGATTGGGCCCGATTTTCCGACCAATCTGGCAAGCAGTTTTATTAGTTTCTCCCAAAGGGATGATGATTTCCTATACTTTCTCTGTTTTCCCCTTTTTTGTTGACGATAAGCACTTTCAGTCTTTCCCCTGCCCTGTCTAGAGTTTTGAAGCTGTACATAGCGTTTTCCTGCAACAATCTACTTGTTATGTCTGAATCTTTTGATTTTTGTTGAATTACTTGGAGCATAACATTGTTGTAGTTTGAAGAACAACAATAAAATAGACATTACCCGGGTTGTTTTGCCAAGCCTTCACACAAAAACAACCACATACTCTGCATCCCATGATGTACACAGGGCCACTGTTATTGCTGTAGACCAAGTCATGTTTAATTTTCTGCACCTTTTTACATGTTTTTTAAAATCGAGACAAAAAATGTTTAGTTATCGTCTCACATCAATGAATACAGAATCAAATGTAAATTCAATCGGCCACATGACAAGAAAAGCACAACCAAGAGAAGAGGCTGCCGCTCCAGAAAGCTCATGCTCCTTGACGCGACACACGGGGGACTCACCTGCTGGCCCCCAGAGCGGTGTTGCAAGATTGGGCTGGACAACTGGCCCAATCTGGCAACACTCCATCAGAGGAAGCGATACACCTAAGTAACGGCCGTGTGCCCTGCGGTTTTTACAACTATTTTATCATAGTTTACTACACAGGAGTAAAGAAACGAACAAAAAACTTAATGTAAACTAACCGAGCGCAAAGACGTCTGTACAACAACCAGAGTCAGACACGGAGAAAGAGGGTCGGTGACGGAGTTGCTTTGTGACTGAGCCCGCTTAGAAAGTCTTGGTTCACGACCAAGCCTGGCTGGTGCCGTTTGCTTCATATTGAATGTAACCATAGGGTCACCACAACAAACAAAAGGAAGCTTTGTAGCAACAATCGTCATTGAATTAGGCCCTATGTTGGTTAATTAAGCGTCCAATTAAGGTCCGTCACAACCAGAGTTCCCACGCCCGTGAGTCGTTGAATCCTATTTCAATTCCACCTTGTGTGCGAAGTGCTGTCCTGTTCAACCGTTCAAAGCATTCACTACAGGTGCGTTTACCTGAACAGAGAAAGCCGATACATTTTCTTCAGATTATAATTGAAAGTTGATGATAGATTTTTCTCCCAGTGACACAATTAATCTCCCTGCAACATTGTTAGAAATGCATTTCTTTAAAAAAAAATAGACACGGCTTCACCAGCCTTCTCTTCCCTTTGGTATATAAAAACGTAAACAACTATTTACAGTGTGTGTGTGTGTGTGTGTGTGTGTGTGTGTGTGTGTGTGTGTGTGTGTGTGTGTGTGTGTGTGTGTGTGTGTGTGTGTGTGTGTGTGTGTGTGTGTGTGTGTGTGTCCGTTTTGATCTGCTGCCCCGAAATCCTGCATTGAACACACGTATCCTATACACACGCATCCGATGGCTGTTAACCAAGTACAGATCTTCCATTGCAAGTGTCTTGTGTGGTGGAACGAGGAGCTGGGATGGGCGCTATGTACAGCCGACGGGTCCCACGCTCCGTGGTGTGTGGACGCAGAGGGAGTTAAGATGCTGTTCTCCTCAGCATCCAATCAGAAGCGACAAACAGGGAGATGGGGTCACACAGATGACTGATCCCACACCTGCAAGAGAGACGGGAGAGCCACACAGATTCACAATCGATTTGTGTCCCCACCAGTTGCTATGCAGGTGGATACACATTCATTCATAATGGTAGGCCCTTATAAATAATAATGTTTACTATGTAACAGCTTTAAGCTAGCTTCCAATTGGGGGAATAATTAGCCAATACTATGGCTGCTAGGCGAGGCCATTGATAAGTGAACTATAGAAAGACATTCCATGGCCCTACCACTAAACCAATCAGGAGCGGCAATAACAATAATACACAATCTGTGTAGAATCTGTGCAATTTAGTTTTAGTATTCGGTTTGTAAATAGGAACTTCTGAACAACAAATATAAAATGCAACCTTAATACAAAGTATTCTGAAGTTGCCCTGATCCCCTTATGGGACGTCCCGGTCCAGCAGTGGCAGCTACCTTGTTGACGGGCGTGAGCTGGGTGCGGACGGAGCTGGAGTGCAGCCGGCCGCTCTCCCCGAAACGGCTGGGGGAGCGCTCCCTGCGGCTGTCGTGCACCCGGCCCGGGGACTTCTCCCGCTCCAGGGGCCGCGCCGGGGACTTGTCCCGCCGGAACTCGGTCCGGCCCTCCCGGTAGCGGTGCGGCGTGCTGGGCTCGCGGTGGAGGCCCTCGTGGCTTCCGGGGCCCGACGCCAGGCGCTTGGTGATGTGCTCTGTGTAGGTGGGGGGGCCGCGCTTGCTGGGACTGCTGTTTGAGTCGGGGGAGGAACACACACCCAGTGGGCAAAGGTCAGCAGGTCTGATCCTCCGGAGTGATGTGATTATCAGTTGTGCGTATTATTTGGTGATGTCAATCTGCGACAGTATATTTTTGATTCGACCTTTTGATCAATCTGAAGATTTGAGGCTTCTTGAATATGTTCAATGTTTAGGAGCGTCAGGAAAATTCTTAGATTTCTCTCTCACTATCTACAAAAGGTTAAGCCAAAAAGTGGGAAACATTTGAGCGGAAACAGATGCACCGTTTGCTCACACATTTCGTGTTACGTCTCTGTCTCAACTTCACTTATGACGAAGGCTATTTATGGAAACAAATTTATTGTAGTTTACTAATTTGTCTTATTATGATTCCACCTGCATTCAAATTCAATGACATGGAACATATTTATATACTTTCCAATTTGCACATTTGACATGTACATTCTATTTCATGTTCTGTGATTTGTGTGTTTGACTCTGTTTACATATTTGATGAACACGTTTTTTAAATGTCTTTCAGGGTGCCCTTGTCTGGATCCTCCAGCAGATGGCGCAGGTCAACTTTGTAAATACACTGGTTGGTGCCGATTTGTATATGGAGATGAAGTTTGTGATATATTCTGCTATTACATTTATAAATGCACATACTTTTAGACCACAAACAAGGATTCAGGCGGGGTAAAAGCTTCCTTTGTCAGTTTTTTTAATCAACCGGACACAATTGACTGGAAATGCCGCTCTTCCTCTGTCAAATATTTGCAAAAGTAAAGCCTCAGCAAAAAGAGGTTGGAGAAAATGTTAGGGGGGGTGAGTGTTATTGAGGTATGAGGAAGGTAGTGAGAGAGGAGAACTAAGAATAGTCTGTTTAGGAGAGTGAGCGTGAGCGAGAGTGAGGGTTGAGGAGAATGAGGGTTAGGGAGAGTGAGGGTTGAGGAGAGTTAGGGTTAGGGTGAGGGTAAAGGAGAGTGAGGTTTAGGGAGTGTGAGGGTTAGGGAGAGGGTTAGGGAGGGTGAGGTTTGAGGGGAGTGAGGGTAAGGGGGATCAGAAGCTTTTTGAGCAGAGAGAAGGGTAAAGGAGAGTGACCATTAGGGAGAGGGTTAGGGTAGAGTATTAGTGACTGCATGACCAGCAGGTTTTACCACCAGCCAAATTGGGAAAATAAGTAAATTCTCTCCATTGGAGAGAATTCAGGAGGATTCACAGTGTGTGTGTGTGTGCGTGCACGCGTGCGTGCGTGCGTGCGTATGTAGCGAGAGCTGACCCGCGGCTGGACGTGCTCCTCTGCTCCCCGGACTCCCGGATCAGGCTGCCCTTGCAGCAGATGACCCTCAGCTTGTTCTGGTAGGTGGAGGCCAGGTAGATGGCCCCAGAGGAGATGGCTGGGCCCAGGTAGCGGGGGTTGGGGATGTCCAGGTGGGCCAGCACCAGCGGCCTGCAGACACGCCCATCGGGCAGAGAGACGGGTCAGCACACGCGGCTGATATTCATGCTGTCATATCACAGTGTGTGATCGTATTGCTGTGTGATTGGTTGTCTGTATTTAGACTGCTGTGACATCAGTGTAACAGGGTGTATTTATACACACTTACCCCAGGGAGGCGTGGACCTGGACCTCTATCACGTCCAGGGAGTTGAAGTAGGTCACAAACAGGTAGGGCTCTCTGTAGGCTGGAAGAGGAGAGGTGAGGAGGAGGTTACACCACAGGACGTGTGTGTGTGTGTGTGTGTGTTTGTGTGTGTGTGTGTGCGGAGACCCACACGCACTGTAAACCGGACATCCTCTGGATTATTCCCAGAGGGCGGTGTGTGTGAACACAAATGTCAAAATCAGCATCTCCAGAATTAACCTGGCCAGGCCCCTAGACGTAAAGTCTGGAGAATCAGATAGCCGGAGAATTCAGCCCGAGCAAGTGGGCGTGTTGCTGATGTGTGGATGACGTTTCTATCATGTGACTGGCTTGAAACCGGCACAGAGTGGAGCTGCTTCGTACGTTTCTCTTCTCGCCTGTGTTTTGCGTTCTGCATCCCACACTCACTCTCTTACGGAGTTCGACGCCAAACCTGCGATTTTCATGTGATGTAAACAAAACACTGCGACTAACTGCATACTTTCTGCATCACGTCCTCCTCCTACACACTCAACCCGGGCGCCACCCCTCGCCTAAATTATCCGGAGAATCTCCAGTATGTGTGAACACGTCTGATGCGTCTCATCTCTGGCTGTGGGTTGCATGTGTGTGAAAGGCCTGTACGCGTGCGTGTGTGTGTGTGTCTTTGGGATGGATGCTCACCGAAGGCCAGAGGGAGGCGGCTCCACCTGATGTCGTCGGTGCGACTCCTCCTCCCGTACGCGTCCACAAACACCCCAAACTCTGCAGCAGGAAGTCAACACGGCCGTTAGCGGGACTCTAGTGTTTTATACATCGTGAACATTCAGTCGTCGAGCAGATGGCCTCGTCCCTCAATCGAAGCTTCACATCGGGGGGAAAAGAAGACGTGTTAATATTGGTGTCACTACAGATATTGCTGCATGACGAAAATAAATGGAAACGGTTCTCTGTTTTGAATGGCTGTCATATGTGAAGGAGATGAGCAGTTGTTGTTGTACAGCATATCGTGTTACAAACATCTTTACTTTACACTAAGGAAGAATATACAAGATTTAACGAGGGATTTAGCAAAGGTAGAAGGAGACTACATTATCAATACAAGAAGAATTTCATCTGTTGGTCCTTGTTTGTTTTTTAGCAGTAGCCGGGCCTTTCCCGAGCAAACAGTGTCTAGCATCACAGTGCCATCAATACAAGTGGTGGATCGCTGAATACAAGGCAGAAAGTGTTTGTGTGTGTGTGTGTGTGTGTGTGTGGGCGCTCGTGGAGGCGGCTCACCATGGAAACAGAGCAGGTACTCCTCCTTCTGCATGCTGTTGGCCACTTGCATGATGGCGATGGGGAAGCAGTGGGAGGAGGCGGAGAACATGGCGCCGGCCAGCGAGGTGTCGTTCTTATCCAGGAACTCTGTGGACAGAAATTACTCGTCCTATAGGGTCACATCCAGGCTCTGTTTATGTCTGATGGACGCCAGGAGCCATCAGGCCATATATAAAGGCCTGGTTCACACCAATAACTCTGCCCTATTACTTTCTTCTTTTAATGCAAAACATGTATTGATTTATTATTGCATAATCTTGAATATGTTTTATATAATGTATTTATGCATAATGTAATGAATTTTCATTGCTTAACTGTATTTTTTACTTTTTACTACCTGTTTTTTGTGTAAAATGCTCTGTTGACATATAGTTGGATTTAATTTAATGTATCTCTCAACCCAGTATCACCACAGAGCGGGATTCCTCACAAACATCTCCTTGACAAATCCCAGCAGCCTAGACATTATTACAGCATCCAGCAAAAAAAACATTAGGTGAGTATTTTGAGCTGAGTTCTGTTTGTGCCTGGACATAAAACCGGACCGCCTACACCATGCTTTCTGCTCGCTGACGCCTGTGTATTGTACAAAGGGCCAAAGTATTATACAAGACCCCTGCAATGCCACTGGGAGAGCATTCAGCTGGAGAAAAAAACAGGAAATGGGTCCGAGATATGCTGGTTTTTCTCTGTTTTTCCTCCACAGCCGACCACGACGCAGGCCTGCGGTTTTCACTCACCCTCCAGCGCAAACTGCTTCATCTCAATCTCGTAGAACTTGTTGGTGCCGATGATGGCGCTGTAGCTGGTCAGGTGGATGCAGCTGCAGGGCTCCAGGGTCTCGATCTCCTGGGGAATCACACCCACAACCAGGACCAGAGAGAGACCCGTTATACATCGTTCACAGGACTAGATCCAACTTTCAACTAGATCTAGCCCTCGTTGAATGATTGGGGAGGTGATTCACTTCAGGGGGATTCAATGAAGTCTCAGCTGAGGTGGATGTAGTTGTGATAACACACTGATGTATTGATGTCGTTATGTCTTTGGTTTAGTATACTCATCTTTTTCTACATTTCTAATATATTGTAAAGCTGCACTGTTCAGAGTGCCCCTTCTCCCCCCTTACCCTCTTAAAAACACCCCTCTAACGCACTTATTGTACGTTATACGTCCTGGCACTTAAAAAAAGTACTTCGAATTGTGTAGCATATTATCCTAGCTAGCTTTGTTGTGTACGGCGAATGGGTTAACCTAGAAATTGAACGTGCTTTGCACTTGTTTCTATGAACATCCTTACTGTACCGACAGCGATTGATTGTTGCTGACAAATGTACTTATTGTAAGTCGCTTTGCTTAAAAGCTTCTTCTAAATCAATTAAATGTGAATGTAAATGTACTGTGTTTTATGGTTTTTATATTATTGAATCAACATTCTCTATTTCTAGCAAACCAATGAAAGGAACCACACACCTTACGGATGCAGAACTTGTTGAGATTTTCGTTGTAGCGCAGGATAGTGATTTTGCTGGGCATGGCAGCACATATACACGGGCCGTTGTCAATCTGGAGAAAATGGGTCATCATCATCATCATCATCATCATCATCATCATCACCCATCTGTGACCTCCTGAGGAAATAAAACACCTACTCGTCCAGCTGCGAACAGGTGGCAGCCCTTGACCGTCTCAAAGATGTAGGGCGCCAGGTCTGATTGGCTGGGCAGGTGGGACTGGGACAGAGACTGCTTCACTCTCTTGATCTCCACCAGACAGAGAGCTCTCTCATCCCCTGACATACACACATACACACACACACACACACACACACACACACACACACACACACACACACACACACACACACACACACACTCACACACACATGCACATTACAGCATTGGACCTTCAAGGAACTGCATCTCAAATTGTAAACTGTACAAAAGTGTTATACATTTTTCATAGTTTGAAGAAGAATCTACTTTTACAATTATGAAACCTCATTAAATCAATGCAGAGTGATTTCTGTAAGGCTTGGAAAGAAATACTGTTTTAAGGAGTGGGAAGAGTGAAAATGCATTTTTTTATGTTTATTGGCTCTTTGCAGGTCAAGGGTATTATCAAAAATGCCTTTATATGGAGCCAATTGAAAGGCTTACAAACAAATGAAACAAGCCACAAAAATGTCTGTTTTTGTTGAAAACTCTTTTGTCTGTTTTTCAGTCAAGACCGTTGCCTTGACGACAGAGCCGAGCCAAGCTCACCAACGATCATGAGCAGCTTCTCCTGCTCCTTGATGATGTGGATCTGGAACACGGAGCCCAGCCCCGGGACGTGGGTCAGGGAGTTCTTGATGACGTTCAGGGCGTAGAGTCCCTCCTCGGAGCCCACCAGCACGATCTGGAGCAGGGACAGAGCAGAGCGCTGACCTGCCGTGGGCGCCGAGCGAGGCTGCACTTAAGTATAGGGTCATTATTTATGTGTGTGTCATTATGGAGCGGACATCGAGGACGGACGGGAGAGCAGGCTGGAAATGAGGGGAGGGACATCTTGGACAGAACCTCAGGGAGGATTGAGTCTGCTGCAAGGCAAGCTTATCGCCCGCGTGGCTGGTACAACCAGTGAGTTGAGCCACTGGAGAGGATCACTTTCACTTACTTTGAAATATCCATTAAAACTGGAAAGACAGTTGTACTTTTTGACTTGATAAAATGAGTAACTCTCCCCATCAGTTGTCGGTGCAG
>NC_044053.1:22033225-22048225 GCF_902167405.1 Gadus morhua
ATGGAATGCACTCTGATTAGCCTAGGACACAGCCAATCAGGCACAGTGAATCACCAGCTTTCAGGAGGGTATAGTTTGGTTAAATATCACAATTTGGTTAAGATATGACTGAGGCAATTATGCTATGAGGCTAACGACATGTGGTGGATATGGAGTCTCACACACACAGAGGCATCGCACATACAGACAATGTGTGACGTCCACCAATCAGAAGACAAAGCTCACCCAGGCAGGTGGCGGCCTGGCGGCCAAAGTGCACAGTGTCCAGGCACACTGTGCACTTGGCGGCCCGCATGTTGAGCCCCACGGAGAAGTGGTGGGGCGTGGCGTGGTGGCCCCGGTCCCGCTCGCGCTGGCTGTCCTTCATGCGACGGCTGTACTCTGAATAGATGCGGGGTAGGATTGGGGGAAGGGGGGGGGGGGGGGGGAGCGGAGCGGAGGGGGGGGGGGGGGTCAGAGGTCAGAGGTCAGGGAGGAACGAGTGACGGGTCATTTGGATGCGCTCCGGAAACGGGTCAGAAACGGGTACACCTCGAAGGGATTTCATTCCGGAGATTGTCGACGACAAATGGAGGATCAGTTATGAATTCAGGCTCATAAAAAGGAGGATCGATTCAGATGATCAGGAAGAGGCAAAAGCAAAAACATATCGTCGTAAATAAAGAAATAAAGAATGTTGCTGCTGCGGCACATAAAAGGTACTATCCAGTCAAAGGCACTCAAGCTATGAATGCCTGGGTGAAGGAACATTATGAAATATTAATAATGTTAGCATTAGATACCAATAATTAGTACTGTGTTACCGAGAAACGTAAAGCTCTTGCTTCTGCACGAATCGGTTTGAAAATGGGATAAGGGTAATTTTAGCTAGTAGGAACATTTCAGACTTTACTGTAGCAAAGCAACTCGGTGAGATTCCTATCGGTCCACCTTGAAATTACTTTCACACCATGAAACTTTTTGATCTCACTTTTCCAAATATAAACCACTTAAGGTGAAGAGTTTCGACTGGATGCTACGTTTTAAGGCATGACTCATGCAACCATTTGGTCGGTATAAAGAGTAGTAAGAGTTTGGCACATACACACAGATGTTAGTGTGTGATGGGGGGGTTGAAGGTGTGTGGTTTTTGCTGAGGTTTGGAGAGTTGGCGTTCATAGTAAACTGGTAGTTAAGAAAACAAAGCCCCCGCTTCAGATTTCTTAAGTCTGCACTGAAAACAAGGCGCTGCACTGGACCACAGCCGTCTCTGGCATTGTGTCTGCTGTTGCATTTGAGTGCAGAGCTTTTAAAATCCGGCCTTTCTTTTTCAAAAACGGCAACAGATGAGGTGCATAAGAGAGGATAGGTGGACGAGTAGCGGACCAAAGCACCAGCGGTTCGGACTTAGACTTACTTTCAAACGTGACCTTCCTTCTTTCTGAAAGTCGCGCGAAAGAGAGAGAGGTGAGAGTGAGTGAGAGAGAGAGATGGTGAGAGTCTTACAGCCGACCCGCGGCTGGGAGGGCATTTTCTCAATTGTGTGTGCATGTGTGTGTGTGTGTGTGTGTGTGTGTGTGTGTGTGTGTGTGTGTGTGTGTGTGTGTGTGTGTGTGTGTGTGTGTGTGTGTGTGTGCCCCCCCCCCACCCTGTCACGCCCCTCACCCTCAGGCGTGGCCGTCTCCTTGCGGCGGGCGGAGCTGGCGGGGGCCATGCTGCTCGGGCCCGGCTGGTGCTCAGGGGACTTCACCATGGAGGACATCACCATGTGGCGGGAGGAGGGCGGGGCCGCTGGGCCGCCGTGCTCCAGGGCCTTGTACTGCAGCGCTGCGCAGGGGGGAGGCGGTGTCTGATTGGTCAGTGGGCCTTGAGCTCGTCATGTTGGGCGTTAGTGACACGCCCTGTGGTGAGCGGTCTGTGTTATACACACTCATCCATCGTTTTTTGCTGTGAGGGAAACACTCACATGTTTGTTGCGAGCTCGACGATAAGGTTGCTTAATGGTTTTTTTTTAATTATTATTGCAATAATCATAGAGAAGCCAAACAATAATGTTTTGTGGCGGTTTTTTCACACTTTGATTTTCATTTCCATGACAAGCGGGCTGCTTGAAGGTGTTTTTAACAGATTTTCTCGACACAACACAAACACACACATCATAGCCTATTCGTTTTATATCATAGCCTACGGTCATATCTGATGGATTCGTTTCAGAGACATTTCATGTATTGTGGAGGGAATCGCTGCCCCAAGACACTCCACAGGGAAAAAGGGGATAGCAACCAAGGAAAACAGCCTTTTCCTCAAAGACACACGCTGAGAGAGGTTATTGACAATCCCTATTACCCGGTGCACCTGCTGCCTGATTGGCCATGGTGAGCCCCTGCCGGCCATGCGGCCACCAGCCAGTTTGCTAGCTACAAAGGCAGGCTGTGCCTTCCCCCTCGGGCAAGGATGGTGGCTACATAACGGTAAGCAGTTCAAAGAAATACTTTGAAGAGGGACACTGTAGAAAGGCAACATATTGTCTCTGCTTCCTGCCGTGTCTCACCCCTTTTCCCCTTGTCATCTACCAAGTAGTGATGGGCGATTATTATTATTTTTAATAATTTTTCTTTTTGAAAGAATCTTTTGTTCGATCCGGTACGTACGATTGGTATCTGGGGGTGGATCGCTCATTTTGTGGATTCGTTCTTGGATTTGCCAATGCGCATTACTTGTATCGTCCGGTACGTACGATCTATATCTGTGATTGGATGCTTCACCTCGTTCTTTTGTTCTCCAATTTCCGCATTCGCAAATGAACAATCCAACTCAAAGATCTGTTCATTTGAAGGATTGAGATCCAAAGGTCTGAATCTGAAAAAATATCAGAACTTCACATCATTAGTTCCCAGCCACCAGTGCACCCCTGAAGCCCTCACAAGTAAACCTACCCCGGTCCGGGAAGACCTTCAGTTGGATTTTTACCTTCCCTTTGCCCTCGGCATCTTAAACAAAACCTACTTTATTCAATAGTTTGTTTTTAACCCCCCACCTGTCCGTTGTTGTCTGTTTACACAACCCAGTAGACCTCGGTTCTGTCAAACGGCCACCATGTCTGGGTGGTTTCAGATGGACGGCGACAATCACCATGATCAGCAATGAAGAATGTTGTTTGACGTTCAATGTTCCCCCTATTTGTTATGTATGTGGTATACCCACATAATGAAGGCACTACCTTTTGTTGTATGCGTTTCCTGCTCTTTGTGTGCGCAGTGATTTATGTTCTCAGTTATGTAGATCCAGTAAAAACTATGTTGACTACAACTCCTGGTTTAGACATCCTTATTACGTTGTATTAATGAAGTTAGTACACAACAATTGGCAACGAGAATCGTGTTGTATCCCCGCGGTGCAATGCTCCATAAAACAGGTCGAATGTGTCTTTGATGGCCGTCAGAACCGCGTTGTTTACCCACCCGCATGGTGGCTGCGTTAATGGAAACGGTACAGAGTATCTGTGTGTGTGACATCGTATTTGTATTGTCATGTAATTTGTATTCTTGTCTTGTAAATGGAACTTCGAGTCCGGAATAAAGTATTCATTCATATCCTACGGAAGAAGTGACCGGATAAAAGTTTCACAGTGAAACAAGTGAAAATGAATATTGGACGGATGGATGGTTTTGACAGTACTTTAGAAGATTGGTCTGCTTATGTGGAAAGACTTGAACATTACTGTGTGGCAAATGACGTGGAGGACGAGAAGAAGGTTGCTGTGCTTTTGAGTCTGATGGGAGCTAAGACATACAATTTGCTACATAACCTCACAATACCGGATAAGCCATCTGAGAAAACGTTCCAACAGAATGTGGATTTGCTAAAATGCCAATTGAATCCGAAGCCACTAGTCATAGCCGAACATTTCCGATTCCATAAGAGAGATCAGTTAAAGATGGAGTCTATAGCTGAATAAATGGCGGAGCTGCGCAGATTGGCTGAACATTGTGAATTCGGGGCGGGACTTTTGGATGCACTCAGAGACAGGCTCGTATGCGGATTGGACAATGAGAGTACACAGAAAAGACTATTGACGAAGAGAGATCTAAGACTGGATACGGCATATGACATCGCCGTTTCAATGGAAACTGTTGCAAAAGACGCAATTCAATTGCAAACGAAAAATATGGGAGAATGCTCTGTGAATAAATTTCACACTAAACCGAAGGACAGAACACAGTCATGTATTCGGTGTGGGAAAAATTCACATGACCCAACTAAATGCTGGTTCAAAGATAAAGACTGTAGACAGTGCAACAAACCTGGACACATACAGAAAATGTGCAGGTCGAAGCAAAGTGATAATAAATCATACCAACGGAAAATAGGAAAGAGGGACAGAAATGTACATCAGGTCAGTGAAACTGATGTACTGATGTTAGGTGTGAAAACGGCCACGGCCAGATGGCCTAGTGTGAGTGCACCCGGAATAGGAACACTGAAACACCTGAAAGCACAGGTTGTTCTCAAGGAAAATGCAACACCGAAGTTCCACAAGGGTCGTCCTGTGCCCTACGCCATTCGCCCAAAGGTGGAGGCGGACTACAGCACTTGGAGGATCAAGGTATTCTTTCCAAAGTTGACTCGTGTAAATGGGCAACACCAATTGTGCCCATGGTCAAGAACACTGGTGCTGTACGCATCTGCGGTGACTTCAAGGTCACAGTCAGAGGCGGACAGAGTACACAGCTTCCTTACTTGAGTAAAAGTACAGATACCCCTTGCTAAATTTTACTCAAGTACAAGTAAAAGTACTACAGTCAGATGTCTACTTAAGTAAAAGTACTGAAGTACTTGTTTTTAAAAGTACTTGAGTATCAAGAGTACAAGAGTACATTTTCTAAATATTGCATTACTACTGCCACAGTGCTTACATTTATGTATAGAAACGTCCTACATGGAGTTATGACAAATGTTAATACCTTGGAGAATCTTTTTACCATGTTGCTTTAATTAACATTTCTCACTTGCCAACAAGGCAATAGCCCAATAGTATACAGTATAACAGTATACTCAAGAACATAAAAACAATTGCTCAGCTTACATAAATATGTAATATCAGAAAAGAATATTCAGCTAACAGTTGTATGTGTTTTTTCCTCAATCAAATCAACATTCTTCTCTGTCCTTATCAGTGGCGCCTGCACAATCCAATCACGTTTGAGAGGGAAACAACAAATTGAGGATTTCCGAGATTTTTTATTTTCTCCTTTTATTTTTTATTTTTTAGAATAAGTAACGTGTACTCACGGTTATGGATAGAAATGTAGCGGAGTAAAGAGTACAATATTTGCCTCTCAAATTTACTTAAGTAAAGTCATGAGTACTCCCAAAAAATAATACTCAAGTAAAGTACAGATCCCTCAAAATTGTGGAGAGCGTTTATCAAAGATAGACCTTGCTCAGGCATATTCACAGATGGAAATGGAGGGGTCTTCACGGCAGTATCTGACGATAAATACCCCAAAAGGCCAATACAACAGATTGGTCTTTGGTATATCTAGTGCCCCAGCGATATGGCAACGGGCCATGGACCAAGTACTCCAAGGGATATCGGGAACCCAATGCTATCTGGATGACAACATTGTCACTGGAGTTGATGATGAGACACACTTGACAAACCTACAAAGAGTTCTGTCGAGATTGGAGGAGAATGGATAGAGGGCCAACAAGGACAAATGTGAGTCTTCAAAGACTCAATTGAGTATTGTGGTCACATCATTGACAGACATGGACTCCACAAATCTCAGGACAAAATCGATGCTGTTCTGAGAGCACCAAAGGCGGAAAATGTGAGCCAGATGCGCTCATTCTTGGGCCTCATCAATTACTATCACACATTTCTGCCAAACCTCTCCACTGTGTTGCACCCCCTACACGGTTTCTTACAATTGGGCAAGAAATGGAAGTGGTCCAAAGACTGTGAACGAGCGTTTAAGACTGCTAAACAGCTCATCACATCAGAGTCTCCCTCTGCGCCTTGCCTGTGATGCTTCCCCGTATGGTATCGGCGCTGTGCTCTCACACAGAATGCCTGATGGGACGGAGCGGCCCATCGCTTTCGCGTCAAGATCTCTAAACGCTGCAGAATGCAACTATGCCCAAATTGACAGAGAAGGCTTGAGTTTAGTATGGGGGGTGAAGAAGTTGAACCAATATCTATACGGAAAGCATTTCACATTGATCACGGACCATCAACCCCTTGTGTCGATATTTAACCCCTCAAAAGTGTGTTCCAGCAATGGCAGCGGCACGCTTACAACGATGGGCTCTGTTTCTAGGTGCTCACACCTACACCATTGAATTTAAAGGGACAAAACAGCACGGAAACGCGGATGGACTCTCACGCCTCCCACACGAGCCACACCCGGTGGGGAACATGACTGATCCAGCTGACGCGTTCCACTTGACCCAACTGGAGTCACTTCCTGTCACAAGAGCTCAGATACAAAAGGAGACCAACAGAGATCCCTCAGTATCCAAGGTATATGAGTTGACGTTGAATGGATGGCCAATTCATGGCTACCCCCTGCTACCTGAGTACTCCACCCGTCGTGACCAGCTATCAGTGTGTCAAGGCTGTGTCATGTGGGGCTCACGTGTCATTGTGCCCCCCAAGCTGCGTTCCAGAGTGCTGGAGTCACTGCACGAAGGGCATCTCGGTGTAGTAAAGATGAAAAGCCTTGCTAGAAGCTACGTCTGGCGGCCTGGCATAGACAGCCAAATTGAAAGCCTCGCTAAGACCTGCAGTGGGTGCCAGCAGATACAGCGCCAGCCCCAGACAGCACCCCTCCACTCATGGGAGTGGCCCACTACTCCATGGTAACGTATTCACATTGACCATGCAGGACCCTTTATGGATCGGATGTTCCTCATTGTGGTGGATGCCCACTCAAAGTGGCCCGAAGTATTCAAAGTGAAAGAGGCCACATCTGCTCAAACTGTGGACATGCTGCGAACACTCTTCTCACACACGGGTTTGCCTCAACAACTGGTGAGTCAGAATCAGGAAGAATTGTGTCAAGCACATTACCTCAGCTCCTCAACATCCTGCAACAAATGGCTTAGCGGAGCGTTTTGTACAGTCTTTCAAACAGTCGATGAAAGCAAGTGGGAAGGAGGGAACGTTGTTACCACAAAAAGTGGCAAACTTCCTACTAGCTTATCGAAACACAGCACACGCTACAACGGGACAGACACCAGCGATGCTGTTCATGGGCAGGAACCTGAGATTGCATTTGGATTTGCTAAAGCCAGACATTCGCAAACATGTCAACAACTGAGAACCTTCAGTGTGGGACACCAAGTGCTTGCCAGAGACTATAGAGGTAAAAACCAGAAATGGCAGCTGGGAGAGATTCTGTCACAGACCGGACCACTGACGTACACCGTGCGTGTAGGGCCTGACATGGTCTGGCGCAGGCATGTTGACCAGCAACTGGAGGCAACGGCTCACAGTACAACGGCTAAGGAATCAATAACACGTGAAGATTTGGAGGAGGTTGAAACCCTATTAACCTTTATAATAAGGCTTGCATAGTTAAAGGAATGAACGAATAATGAAGAATCAAGCGGTTCAGAACTCTAGTCTTACTCTTCATGCGTGGCGATGCGTTTCATACACAAGAACGCCAAAGTTATTGTATTTTCATCAGTCGAAATTCCCACAACTTTGCTCCGTTAAGTCCACCCGTCGGAACAGTAATCAGGGCTGACATCCCCGCAGCCAGAGTGGAGTGGGGGCGGGCTCTTTTCTTCCATGTGGGTAACACGATCGCAAATGTTATTGTTCTCTCTGAAAGATTTTTTTTAAAATAAATGGAGTGAATCTGAATAGAGAGGGTAGGCTAGCTTGCTGTTGAAATAAATGGATTGGTTTCTACTAGATTACCATGTTGTGTGTTTCAACTGAAAGTTAGGGGTTAAAGGGCATATGTTGCCATTGACATGAGACCAATCTTAATGGGATGTTACCTTGAATACAACTACAGATTTCTTTGGGTGTGATCATTGTAGGGAAGAAAGTACACAACGCAACCAGAATTATAACCTAGGTCTAATTTTTTTTCGTTTTTAATGCTAAAATGTTACATATTATTCCTCTGACAAATGATGATCCAAATGGCCTCTAATCTGGTGACACTCACTTCTGCACCAATATGTCAGCTATCAGTCTGGCACTTTTACCAATCTAAAAGGGCGGACATGTCTGTAATCTTCTTCCTTTGTTGATAGAACTCAAGAATGACAACAAAATGAGCACCTGTTGCTGCGGTATTCTGGAAGAAGTGCAGACCTCAATAGCTACGGTACAGAATACCATAGCTATAGTACAGACCTCAATAGCTATGGTACAGACCACATAGCTACAGAACAGACCTCAATAGCTACGGTACAGACTACCATAGCTACGGTACAGACTACCATAGCTACGGTACAGACTACCATAGCTACGGTACAGACTACCATAGCTACGGTACAGACTACCATAGCTACGGTACAGACTACCATAGCTACAGTACAGAGGTCTCAGCGGCCGGCGGCCTCACCTTCCTCCCTGAGTGAGCGTAGCTCCGCCCTCATCTTCTGCATGGCGTCCTCCAGGTCGGAGGAGCGCGAGCGCTCCTTCTCCAGGGCCACCTTGATGTCGCTGTACTGGAGGGGCACTGGCTGGGCGGGGGGCCCGCTGGGCACCGGCCCCCCCCCCTGGGACTGGGACTGGGCCGCCATGGCAGCCAGGAGGTCCTCACGACGACGCCCGCCAAACAGACCCTGAGACACACGCACACACAAACGCACATGCACACACACACACACACACAAACGCACGTGCACACACACACACAAACGCACATGCACACACACACACACACACAGACACACACATAGACACTTGCGCGCACGCACACAGACCCATAGACACAGACACACACACACACACACACACACGCACACACGCATGCCCATACACACACACACACACACATACACACACACGCACACACACATACACACACACACACATACATACATATGCACACTCAATGCAATGAACAAAATATATATGAAATATACAATTTGTTACCACTTTCATATCATTCAATACCATTCTTTGGAGAACCGATTAAATAAATTGACCTCTCGCTAATTCAATCGAAAGGGACTACATTACGCTATTGAGGGGTATATTCAAAACTTCAATTATATACAGAAGGTAACAAGCTTAGATTCAGTTGGTATTCTGGCCTGCCACACAATCTGATCCACATTACAGACTTTTTCTTGCCCTGAAAATTGATTAAATATACCCCATTCTTTAGCCTCTCGAGTCGAGTCTAAGCACATCGTTTGACCATGTTTACATTTTTTCACAAACAACATAAATCCACCACTAAATTGTTATATTATGCCTCCTCCCTGTTGTTTTCAATGGAGTTGTCCGGCCGATGGCTGGATTGTCATTGGCTCATCTGCATTCTAAGGGCGGAGCTTAGCGACAGGTCAATTGTTGTTACATAGAACCATCTAGAAACACTATCAAAAATTAATAAAACCACAACCTATTAATTTATTCATTAGAGTGATGTGAAAAACGTATTGTCAAGCCTACCCTGATTAACACAGCGACCATAGCAGATGAGACGAATCATCACAAAACTGCAGGTTTCCTGTTTAACCTGTAACCTTTAACATTTAACCTCCTGTCCCTCCATGCTGACCTTCTTCTTCTTGGAGCCGCCGTGGTCCACGCGGGACTGCAGGAAGTCGATGAGCTTGGTCTGCTGCGTGATGGTGCCCTCCATCTTCACCTTCTCATGGGAGAACACGGCCTGCAGGTGGATCTAAGGGAACATCACTATGGCAGTTAATACCGTCTCCCCATGAACCTTCACCGTGACCTCACACACACTTATAGATACAGAGGAGAGAGAGAGAGAGAGAGAGAGAAAGAGAGAGAGAGAGAGAGAGAGAGAGAGAGAGAGAGAGAGAGGGAGCGGGGGAGAGGGAGAGAGAGAGAGAGAGAGAGAGAGAGAGAGATTGAGAGATTTAGAGATTTAGAGAGTTAGATTAGAGAGAGAGGGACAGATGAGAAAGAGAGAGTAAGATGAGAGAGAGAGAGAGAGAGAGAGAGACACACACACACGCAACAGAAAACACAAAAAGGTACTCCAGCAAAAGAGAAGGCTTCGTATGTGTTTGTGAATAATAATAATAATAATAATAATACATTTAATTTAGAGGCGCCTTTCAAGACACCCAAGGTCACCTTACAGAGCATATAGTCATCATTCAAAACTATGTAAAACAGACTAGGAATAAAAGGAAAACAGAGGTTAAACATGAAGAATAATAATAATTAATAACACTCAAAGACGCCTAAAGTGAAGGGGGGACCTCACTAACCACCACCAATATGTAGCACCCACTTGGGTGATGAATGTACAGTATAGTTTGTGTGTGGTTTGTGGTTTTATTTTTGTGTGTGTTTCTGTTGTTACATTGCAACAAGTACCCCATAGAGTTCCAACCCTTTAAACTCTTAAGGGTTGTCAGGGGTACTTGCACCTTTAAGCATATTAATTTAAATTTGAAAGGTATAATAGGATAATATAATATAATAGCATTACTGCATCTAGCGGGGGCTCAAACGAAACATAACAGAAGCCCTAGGGAAGTTGTGGCCTTCACCACCATTGCCGGTGAAAAGCTATCTGATGTGACTCATAAATCATGCTCACGGACAAGTTAATGCATTTAGTTGCATTGAGGTTATATTACGGCTGTAGATAATGTTTAGTAGTACATCTGTAGATAATATTATGTGGGGTAGTTTACAGCTGTACATAATGTTATCTGTTGGGTAGTTTACCGTTGAAGATAATGTTATTTGGGGTCGTTTACCGCTGTAGATAATGTTTTTTAGGGTAGTTTACAGCTGTAGATAATGTAATGTGGGGTAGCCCAGTGCTGTTATCCATGTTCAAACAATCCTACAAAAAGATACTTTATGAGCATATTGAACGTCGTTGTAATGTCATAACATTACCGTAAGAACTAAAGTGCAGTGATAGAAGCTAATGGAGAGGTTGAAATGGTTCTTGTTTTTCAGGGAAAGATATTGGATATTCAACAGATTTTCCCGCTCTGAATAATAGCGATGTGATGCAGGGAACTAAAGACTTGTGTGATTCCTGCAGCCTGTCTCACAGGACTCCGTGAAATTACCACGGACCCTTAACTCAAAATCCGTGGAATCCTCACGGAAACAAGCCAATTTCCGTGATATGGCCACAGATTTTGCTCCAATGCAAGTTAGATACACTCATTTTCCGTGGCACTCACACAGATCCCCGTCTCAACGACTGAGTCGACCACGGGTGCTTAACTCAAAATCCATTGTGGCTTCACGGGATCACTTAAATTGTCTGTGAAATGCCAACGGAATTTGCTCCAATGCAAGTGACACTCATATTCCGTGGCACACACACACAGATCCCTGTATCAACGACCAAGTCGACCACGGGCGCTTAACTCAAAGTCTGTGGTGGCCTCACGGAATCACTTAATTTGTCCGTGATATGCCTACCGAATTTGCTCCAATGCAAGTCATTGACACTCATATTTCATGCCAAACACACACAGATCCCCGTTTCAACGACCGAGTCAACCTGGTCTCACAGGGATCTGTAAAATGACCATATATATTTACAGCTCCATCCCACCAAAAATGGGGACCAGAAACGAACCTGTCTTATGCACGTTTACCTTACTGTTGGAGGTCACGCCCCTTTCCCGCCTTTTCAAGATAGCTAGAGATGCCAAGCACATTTCCTGTTTTTTGGACAAAACCTCTCAGAAGTGTTGCCTGCAAGACCCAGTGGATCAGCATTTGGTTGAAAGACAGTTTTTGAGATAGGAAGGTCCTACCGCCCTGAAACTTGACTACCTTATTTTATAACTGGGACCCCCACAGCGAACTTGGCCCTCTCTGACCCCGAAGGCAGGGAGGGGGTTTTGGGTTCGGGTTAGGGTTCGAGCTGGCTTTTTTCCAGAGACCCACAATTTTCACAGAGTAATCCCAAAATGCATCCTGGTTGAAGGTCTAATCTACAAGATTATATCTCTTGTCAACTAATTTAGATTAATTTCTAGCAACGGCTGGTTTCAAGGGCGCATTTGATGAATCCGTGTGAACCTTTCCTGTAGGGCTGGAGCCCCCCAGTTGATAATCGTATGCCTCCTTTGAGACCCTCTTTGATTTAAAAGAGATCCCAGGTCTATAGCTTACTTGTTAATGTCCTTGCCTCAGTCACCTATTGCATACCTTCCTTTAGGGCTTCGGCCTCCTAATTTATCATTGTAGTATGTTTGAATGCCCTCTTTCATACATATGACACCACCACCAACGGGACGTGGCAACAATTCTCCATATCCATATGGGGAGGGGGATGTGTGCTTGTGGACAGTAGGGGTACACTAGACATAAACAGGAAGCATGCTCAGTAGGAGGAATGACCTCTCACACATGATAACATATTTAATTGTTTCAAATAACCCTGCCTTGTTAAATCAATGAGCTTGGTGTTTTGCTTTCACTAATAGGTTATAAGCCTAGGCTCTGTCACTACAAAATCTGTCCATGTGCATCTCTCAGAGTGATGTAACACCTTACAGCAATTTAAAGAAAAAAACGAGTCAAGTTCAATACAAAAAAAACGTATTAATTAGAAGTTTAAACTGCGTAAAATGGAAAGATATTCCAAGGTGTCCTTCTATTTCCTAGCCAGCCGACCCTATTTTACGACCAAAACAACACAATTGATGGCAAATAAGTTGCTGCCCTAAACGTCAATAACGTGGTTTGGAGCAGAGATGTTGGAAATCATGAGTCGTTTACAAAGTGAACGGTGCATACATTCTGTACATTAATGTTCCTCATCAAAGCGTCCCACTCCTATCACAGGAATCTAGAATCAATATGTTCAAGGGTTTGTTCAGATTATTGTGTGTATAGCATGAACTATAACATGTATTAAATGCAGGCTATATTGGTGGATGTTGCAGAAATTAAAATAATAATACGAAAACTGTGGGAAGGGGGAGGTGGTGGGGCGGGGGGGGGGGGGGGGGGGGGGGGTGGAAGGGGGGCGGTTGATGGCAACCACCATAGGATTGTTGTTTTAATGAATCCAGCCCCCCCTTCTGAAATCGAAAATAATCTCCAGATTGAAATGCATTGGTTTAATATTGAACTAATTTAATATTAAAATATATATTATACATATATAAGTAAATATACAATTATTTAGTTATAATATTATAAGTACACCATGTTGCTATTATCGTTATAACAAGATCTGTATCTGACCATTGAAAATCCACTTCCACCAATCCAATCAACGAAGAGGGTTGTAACACCAACTAACACGATGTACTTTTTCTATGGGGAATGTGGTTCAGGTATAACCAGACGATATTTAAATATTTATAATATAAAAAACTAGACTATACGTAGGCCTACAGCATATCATACATTTGACATTTAGAGTTAGACTATTATATGTATAAGGTTATAGGCCGAATTCGGTTAAAAAGCAGCCTCTGTTGGCCCACAACTAGATCATAGACAACTGTCTCGTTATATGCTTTATAAGTTAATTATATTTAAATTATTATAACCATGTAGTCTTTATTTTCTTGGCGTTATCATTATGTCCTATCTCGTTAAATCGATATAAATTATTGTTATAACGAGATCTGTATCTGACCATTGACAATCCTCTCGGAAATTCAAATTCGTGAAATTCATATTGACGGTATGGCACTATGTCTCTATTCTCGCCCACCCATCTTGAATTGAATAGACCACTTTCGTTGCTTCGCGGAGGTCGGGTGGTCGCCGTATATAAAAAATAAATAAAAATATCTAAATATGTATGTATATATATATATATATATATATATATATATATATATATATATATATATATATATATATATAATTTATTTATTTATTTATTATATTTGGAGACCACCAGACCTCCTCGAAGCAACAAAATAAAGAAACATATAGGCCTATATATGTATAAATGTATGTGTATATATATATATAAATATAAATACACATACATATTTATAGATATTTATTTATTTCGTTAGAAATCAATATTTATTTATTTATCTATTGTACACGGAGACCACCAGACCTCGCCGAAGCAACGAAAAAGGTCTATTAAATTCAAGAGTGGTGCATGGGCGAGAATAGGGATATAGAGCCATACGTCAATATGAATTTCATTCATATATATACAGTATACATATATATATATATATATATATATATATATATATATGGTCATTTCACGGATCCCTGTGAGACCAGGTTGACTCTGTCGTTGAAACGGGGATCTGTGTGCGTGTGCCACGGAATATGAGTGTCATTAACTTGCATTTGAGCAAATTCCGTTGGCATATCACAGACAATTTAAGTGATTCCGTGAGGCCACCACGGGTTTTGAGTTAAGCTCACATGGTCGACGTTGAGACGGGGATCTGTGTGTGCCACGGAATATAAGTGTCCTTAACTTGTATTGGAGCAAATCCGTGGCCATATCACGGAAAATTGGTGTGTTTCCGTGAGGATTCCACGGATTTTGAGTTAGGCGTCCTTGGTCATCTCACGGATTCCTGTGAGATCAGGTTGGATTCCTGCTTGTCTAATATGTTTAGGGTTAGGGTTAACAGGGTTAAGAAGTGTGTATACCTGCCCAGGGGATAGTCGGGCTCCTCTCTATAGAGCCATCGTTATGTCAATATTTCTACACGATAGTCAAATTACAAAGTAACACTAAAGATTAGCCTGTATGAAATGCAATTAAACCCTAGCTGGCTCACGTTTCAAAACGTTCTAAATGGATTACAATAGCTGTTTAGTAGTAGGCCTATCTATATATCTAGCTTCAAAAAAGTTAAGAGCAG